>NC_133619.1:14004150-14141650 GCF_048593235.1 Sminthopsis crassicaudata | reverse complement strand
TTCCTGAGGACACAGATTTTTCATCACCATTAGATGACTGAAGAACTATTTTCCATGAAGAAAGACTGGGGTCCCCTGGATGCCTAGTGAAGGTGTTTCTGGGAACTTGTAGGCTCATAAATGCTAGAGCCAGAAGACTCCTTAGATACCTTCTCATGACAAATATTTACTCCCCAAGAAAACATTTAGCACCCAAAATGTGTGTGTGGGGGGGTGCATATGTGCATGTGGGGTAAATATGTTCCAGACCTATTTTTTTTTAGCTACATGGGAACTCTAAGTGTAGAAATCCCTACTATTAAGGGCGTAAACTGGAGTAGATGATTTGCTGTTGATAATCTGGAACTGTGACTTGAACCCAGGTTTGTCATCCTTCTGCTGAGTATCTCTTTACCAAAGGTTCTTATTTCTTAAAAACACATGACTTTTCCTTACCTTTTAAGAGAGAATAGGATCATGGGACTTAAAACTGGAAGGCACTTTGCAAACTTCAAGGAAGTTTATAAACTATTATACGTGTTACATATCAGTTATTACATTATGTGTAAGTTATTGTTATATTTTTATTATTATTTATTCAAAACACCTGTCTTTGCTATTCCACAGCATGATTCCACTCAGTCTTTCCAGACTGATTTTGTATTGCCCCTTTATGTATTTCCTACCACTGTGCCTTTATATAGGCTGTGCTCCATCTCTGAGACAGTTTCCTTCATAGCTTCTGATTTCTTGGAACTTCTCAAGGCTTAGCCAATCTCTTACACGAGGCATTTCCTGATTTCCTTCCCCCAGATACATATAAGTGCTAACTCTAAGCCCACCCAGCCCTCGCCAGAATTCTTTTGAATAATTCTGTCTGCATTTTGTACATATGTATCTGTGTAGATGTGGACTGTTAAAGCAGGAGCTCTTCTGTTTTTCTCTTTGTGTCCTTGGGATCTGACACATAGTAGGTAGTTATTGAATTAGACAAAAGGAAAAGGAAAAAAAAAATTCCTATGAAAGGAATTCATGAAATTCAGGATGAAGAGTGGCTTTTGGCTGAAACAGGAGGTTTCTCTTGGACAGGATTGTTCAACCAGCAGTGCCATTACTGGGTATGTCCCAAGGAAATCTTAAAGGAGGAAAATGGACCCACATGTGCAAAAATGTCTAGCAGCTCTTTTTGTGATGGCAAAGAATTAGAAAATGAATAAATGTTCATCATTTGGGGAACGGCTAAACAAGATATGGTACATGAAGGTAATGGAATATTATTGTTCTAGAAAAATGATGAACTATCTGATTTTAGAAAGGCCTGGAGAGATTTATAGGAACTGATGCAGAGTGAAACAAGCAGAACCAGGAATACATTGTATGCGGTAGCAGTAAGATTGTGTGATTATCAACTTTGGGATAGAGTACTAGCCCTGAAGTCAGGATTGGATTCAAACACTTAACACTTCCTAGCTGTGTGACCCTGGGAATGTCACTTAATCCCAATTGCATCAAGGAAAAAAAAAAAAAGAAAGAAAAAGAAAATGCCATCTGTATCCAGAAAGATAACTATGGAGATTGAATGTAAATCAACATATTCATGTTTTTTCCTTTTTCTAGTTTTTTGACCTCTCATGGTTTTTCCCTTTTGTTCTGATTTTTCTGTCCCAACATGATTCATAAAGAAGTATGTATTTAAAAAATTAACATATATGTAAAACCAGAAAAAAGATAATAAAAAAAGAAAAAATATTGTTCATAAAGCTAGGCTGGGACAAGATCGGGAGTTCTAAAGTGGTCTGCAGCATTGGAAAGAGCCTTGAAGGTCACTTTTTAATCACTCAATAGCTACTATCCACACAGAACCATGAAAAGGGTGGGGTCGCCCTGATGCTCAGAAGGTGATTCTGGGAAATCAAACTCATAAATGATGGAGCTAGAAAGCAACAGGCTTGAATTTTAGTCCTGCCTCTGTTAATAGCTAGCCCCCAGACCAGGGGCAAATACTATCACATCTGGACCTCTTTTCTTCATTTGTAGAATAAAGGGGCTGGGATAGATGCTTTCTGGAAATCCTATTACCTTTAAAGTTTTGTGCTTCCTCTTGCCTTTCCACTTCCATCTTTCTAGAAATCTGCCTAATTCCAGAAAGCTTCTTTGATCCACAAGGAACCCAGTTTCTTTCTCTTTCCATACCTCTAAGCACCTCAGGCTTCCTAATCCTTTTTGAAGTGATTCTGGACTGTCCGGATTTGAAGAAACCATTTAGCCATCCATTGATTCTCATTCCTGTGACAGCAGAGAATCAAAGTAAGATGGCAACATCCCACATTTTCCTCCAAATAATCATCTGAGATAAGCTAGAACCTCAATTTCTCGGCCTGTTTCACAAATGAGAGCCTGAGAGTGCTTGAGTCACCTGGGTCACTCACACAGCCAGAAAGCTTTAGAGCTGACATGTGAATGTACACTTCTGACTCTAAGTTCTATAATATGGGTGTTTCCTCTTCAGTTCAGCTAATAGAAACAAAAAGTTATCTTGTAGGGAAAAGGAGAGATTCTGCTATTTCCAGAGGGCAGAGCCAAGGCTAATGGGTTAAAGCTAGAGGAAGACAAGTCTTAATGTAATAGAAGGAAGGATAATTGATTAATTAGAGCAAATACTGAATGAGAAGTGAGCTCTCTGCCATTATAAGTATTCAAATCAAGGCAAGCTGAGCTGCTCTCAGGCATTTTATGGAAGAAAGTCCTGCATTAGATAATGACTAAAGTCTCCTTGCTGATTCTATGAATAAACTTTGAGTCTCTCAGATATAAGAGACAACCTGTCTGGATACTACTATTGCTAAGCCATTGGATAATTAAGAAGGACTCAATGGTACTTTTTCATAGCCAAAGATTTAACTTAGAATTTTTTATATCCAGGATGGGTAACAATAATGGTAACAATAATGGTACCCACAGTTGAGGGGGTTTACATGGTACAATTGGCCTTGTAATGCAAATTACATACAGGGCAGGTAAGTATGCTGCTGGTGGAAAGGTCAGGGGCAGATGGGGGACACAGGACAGGAAGTCACTACAATTCCACAAAAGAATGCAAGTGCCTTCTTCATTTAGTTATCATTTTAAAAAAAAAGCACCCTGAAAAATAAGCACACTGGAGCAAAGGCCCACTCACCCCACCCTAGTTAAAGTTCTATTTTTTACAAAGACCAAGTGATCAAAATTTTGTCACTCCTGACTTTAGGATCAAAGTGTCCTTCACTTCCTTACAGTTTTTAAACCATTGATACATGTATTTAGAGCTTTTAGAGCTTTCTTGTTCTTTATTTTTTCCCTGATTAGTCTTAGCTGGAAATAAAACTAAATCCCCATGGAAACCATATATTCTATACTAGCATAGCAGAAAGTGCCCTTAATCACTCACACTAGACTGAGTCCTTTTGGGAGACAAAGCTGTCTCATCAGGTTCAAGGTCTCCTTGGGAAAAACTCCAGGATTAGGTCTCAGAGTGGAAGAGGCAAACAGGCTTTGCAATTATGAATCACCAAGGATATTTTTATCTTTTTATTTTATTTCTCTCCAGAGTGATACTAGCTTAGACATGCTGTATTCAGGTGAGGTCATCATCACTTCCAAATACCTACATATATATATATATATATATATATATATGTATATATATGTATGCATATATATATACATACATGCATATATATGTGATATATATATGTGTGTGTATATATATATATAAATATATATATATACACATGCATACATATATGTGTGTGTGTGTGTTTGTTGGTCTAGACAGCCCCTTTGAGGTATGGATAGGGCTTCGACCCCACTAGGGTTCTCTTGGCAAAGATGAATGCTTTACCATTTCCTTCTCCAGCTTTACAAATAAAAAAAGCTGAGGCAGTTAAGTGACTTGCCCAGAGTCATACAGCTAGTAATGTCTAAGATCAGATTTGAACTCAGGGAGATGAAATTTTCCTGACTCCAGGCCCAGAACTGTCTCCATTAGCTCTATCTGCTATCTAATTTCCCCAATGGTTGGGGCTTGACAGACACTAAGGTCCCCTCCAACTCTCAAATTCTGTTAACCTATGATATCTCTAAGAATTCATTTAACTTTCATCAAAACTCATCAGAAGCTTCAGAAAAATATATTAAAGTTATATCTTTCAAGAAACATGAAAAGGAAGAAGAAAAATGGCAATGGTGACTTTATAGCTAATTGGATTTCAAACTTCAAATCCTTCTTCTGGAATGAAGGACAAACAACAATTCTCCGCATAGCTGCCAACATTATCAGCTTAAAGCCATGATGCTCTCCTGATCAAGAATCTCCATGGCTCTCAATCTTATTATCTTTAGAACAAAACATAAAATCTTCAACTTGACATTTAAAGTCTGTTACAACCTTGTTCTAGGCTACCTTTTTAGACTTGTTTCATATGACACCCTTTTACACATTCAAAATTTCAGTCCCAAGGGCCCTTTTGTTCCTCCCTGAACCCTTCATTTCACCTATTACCCAATTTGCCTTTGTACAGCGCATCCCCCATGATTGACATGCACTCAAGACATCACTTCAAACTCTTAGAATCCCAAGGGTTGCTCAAGATCCAGCTCCTGAGTTACCACCTACGGGAAGTCTTTCCTGCTCTTCTTGATCATTAGCGTTCTCCCTGCTCCTTCAGAGAGTCACACAGCTAAGATTAAATGTCTGAAGTCCTATTTGAACTCAGATCCTCCTGACTGAAGGCTGGTGCTCTATCCACTGTGCTATCTAGCTGACCTTTCTCATTCATTTTTTACATGCTTATCTAGTGAAATAATTGTATCCAGTAGATGCAAGCCCCTTGAATGGAGAGATGGAAAACTCAGAGTACAGAATGTCACAGACATTGTCATTTACATTCACTATCTGGGCTGTTTTTGTTTATCTGATTTTTGTAATTGTTCTAGATTTCATTTCCAGGATGGCAATATACAGGGTGTAGAGGGAGGAAAGAACATGTCTCCAGGAACCATGATGACATAGCTTTGCACTTATGATCAATAACATATTTCTAACTCTCTCAAGGGTGGGGGAGAGGTGAGGTGAAAAAAGAATTTGGAACTCAAAATGTTTTTAATGAATGTCAACATTTTTCATATAATTGGGAAATATTTAGTAAAACAAACAAAATATATTTTGGAAGTGTTTCCCCATGGATTAATTGCTTATTGATCTTTGATTAAATGATCATGGATCTAGACATTCAAAAGTTCAAGAGCTGGTAACTAGAGATCATCCAGTCCAATCTCCACATTTAGCAGATGAGGAAACTAAGGTCCAAAAAAGAGCAGGGGCTTCCCCACCTGGACGACAGAACTGGAATTCTTTCTCAGACTTTTTGATTTTAAGCCCCAACACTCATAAAATTTTCTGGCACCACTGCCAAAGGCCTCATAGTGAACCCCTTGTTAAATATCAAAAAATGAAAACTCAATTTATTTACAAGACTATAATAACATCGAACAGCAACAAAAGTATACTTTTTGTAGACAAGGATGACTAAATCAAATCTTCTCATCAATTTAAAATTATTACTTAAATTAAATTCATTTTACTTCCAATAATTCAAACTCATCCTTTGCAACATCTTCTTAGCTTCCTGACAGGCTCCAGAGAAGATCATTTTTTATCCATAAGTGGCAGGAAGCCAAGGTCTCAATGATTAGTATTATAAAAATGCATTTATATAGAGTTTTGGGGTTTCAAAGGTGCTTTATACATGATCACATCTGATCATCATGACAACCCTATGAGGTAGGTGTCCTTATCAGCCTCATTTGACAGATGAGGAAACTGAGGCTGAGAGCAATTGAATGGCCTGCTCATGATCAAATGTGTCTGAGACTGAAGTTGAACTCAGACTTTCCTGACTCCACATCCAGTGTATTATTTATTATACCACCTTCTACCTGGACAGTAAACCCTCTAACTTCCCATCCATTCCATATCCATTTATTCTATTCTCTCCTACAGATTGCATCAACTTTCCAGGTGAAATTAAATGAGGAGGTAGGAGTGAGTATATCCCCACTGACTTGAACCCCCACATGTACCCAGCCCTTGTCGGAGTTGCCAAAACCAAATTCTTCTCACCTCATTTATTCCTATGTTACCAAAGTCAAAGAAGTTGGATACCTTAGTTTTAAATTTAAGAACAGGGAACTAGAAATAGGTAACTATGGGATCCCTGTGCAATTATGAGAAGTTGAGGCCAAAGGGGAGACTAACTTCCCATGAATGTAGTATTTTCCAAAGTATTCTTGAGCTGAACTTAGGAAGGGGAAAATGAAGGAGGAGAAAGAGGGAGGGGAAAAGAGAAGAGGAAAGGGAAGAAAGGAAGAATAAGGAGAGAAAGTGAGGAAGGAAGAAAGGAGAAAAGACCCATTGCCTTTTAATTGATCAAACCACCCTCAATGAGATACATTCTCTACTTGATAGGAAGACAAAGGGGGAAAAGAAAGAAAAGGGATTTTCATTGGAAGAAAAGGGAATTGGGGAGTGGAATGTAGGCGGGAAGTAGAGGGGAGCAGAGTGATGGCTCCATGGCCTTAAGGTCTCTCCCAGCTCCGGCAGACCCACAGTTTTACAATCTGGTAAATGTTTCCCTTCAGATCAGAAAGGGTGAATGCCCTTCCCAAACTTGAATGGTCTCTACTAGCCACCAACAGCTTGCAAAATGCTTTTCCATCCTGAGAGGTACCATAGCAACTTGGTAAAATGGAATCTGTCAATTAGCAATTTTGTAATTAGCCACTGATGAATTAGCACAGCAGTGATTAAATCAAAGTGGGTCTGCAAATATTAAAAAAAAAAATAAATAAAGTCTTTGGATATTTTTGTTAAAGATTTGCTAATCATGCCCCAGACAGTAGAAAGACTGGGTCTGGGTCTCAGAGCCCTAGGACCAAAGTTATTTGGAAAGGTTAAGCCTTTGTCCATTTGGCTTTTCTTTCCTTCACACGGCTTATTTCATTATTGGGAAGGCCCTTTTTTGCCAGCCCTGTTTGAAACTGTAATCCTGACTGCTGTAGGATGTCTTAATGGATCAAGTCCTTTCTCTTCGAAAGAACAACAGGTCCACCACAGCACACAATGTTCCACTCAGGGTAATGGAGAAAGGACCCCCTCCCAGCCCCACTTGAAAGAGAATGTTCTTGCTCTCTTTAATCATTAACAGGATAAATGATGGCCCTGAAAGGTTAGAGAATGAACTCTCCTTCATCTTGAGCTCCGATGATAAAAATCTCCTGTCCTTTCAAAGAGGGCTTGTCCAACATCTGAGCAGCCCCATTAGCTCTTAACCCAGATAGGTGACTGATAACCTCAAAGAAAACATCAAAGCACACGAGAGGTCTCTTACAGCGCCAGCAAATCCTGAATCTCCCTTTCTGATGTTGTTTTAAGTCACACCAGTGAAATGCTGGAACAAACTTTAGAGTTCGAGTCTAGTGCGGCTGCTGAATGAATACACATGTCCCCCTGGTAGGGCCTTGACTCTGAGAACTCAGTTTCCTTTTTTGTAAAATGAGTGGGTTAGATTATATCAGCTTGAAAATCCCTTCCAACTCCCAAACCTTGTCTCCTAAGGGGACCTGGCAATCATGGAGTCAGAGACCTTCATTTTAAGGATGAAGAAACTGAGTACCCAGAAATCCCTCACCCAATGCAAAGTTTCTGAGCTGGACTGCAGGCTTAGAACCTCTAACTTCACATCCAAAATCCAACAATCTTAATTTACAGATGAATAAACCAAGGCTGGAGAGGCTTTTTTCAAGTCACAAATACATGTCTCTCACACCCAAGGTGGCCTTAAAGAATGGGCAGAAGTTTGAAAACTCATCTGCAGACACAAGAATGGGCAGAAGTCTGAAAATTCATCTGCAGACATATAACGTGCAAACATAGCTGGCTCCAGTTTGGCTCAACCCTGGATAAAATCACAGTTGCTTTTTATGTTTATTTTTTAAAATTTATTTTATTTTCAATTCAAAGAACAAAACAAAGCTTATGATAATTCTCCAGATGATTTTTAAATAGCCTTTTTATACAACCCTGTCTCTAAACAGAAAGAAGATGCCATATAATTGGAAAGATGCAGGAAATCTGACTTTGGGATCAAATGAGATTGTATTTGTAAAGAGCTTAGTAGGTGCTTAAATGCTTATTCTCATTCCCTATAATCTCTCCCCCTTTGGAGATCATAGGCTGTTAGACAGAATTAATGGGGCTTTAGAATATCTTTAGATGAGAAAACTGAGCCCCAGAATTCTCTAGGGTCACACAGGTAGCAAGTAGGCAAGCAGAATTTGAACCCATCTCTTCTCTCTCCAAATACAGCCCTCTCTTTCCATCCCCTATCCTTTTTAAGTTTCTACAGCATTCCAGTCCCAGGTTTTTCTTGGGGCAGCAGGTTGGGATCTCAAGGAAGGTACCTGTAAGGCATGCCTGTCTCTGCCCGCACAGTCTCCTGTAGTGAGAGCCCGTGGACTCTCAAGAACTTCTCCAGATGTTTCCCTTCAGAGGCTCCACTGACCCTGCCAGGCCGGCACAAGGCCGGGGGTCGCACCTGGGACCCAACCGCAGGCCGCTTCCCCTTCAAAGTTGAGTCACTGGATTTCACCAGCCCCAGCTTGGGGCTGGGAATGTCTGCACAGGCTGGCTTGTAGAGATGCATCCTCCTGGACCTGCAGCTGGAGGCAGCTAGGAGGGCACCTGCTGTGGATTGCAGGGGACCGCTATTTCCCAAGCTTCTTTGTGACTAGCTTGTGACTATTAGGTGCCCGTCAGCGCCTGGTTCTGCCTTCACAGCCAATCCCCGTGGGAACATCCCCCCAAGCTTTACCCTCTGGGTCCTGGGCAAGGCTTCAGAGGCCAGCCCACATACAACCTAGCAGACCTAATCAGAGTCGATCTGAAGCAAAAGCAACTGTAACTTGGCCCTGGGGAAAGAGCTTGGGGCTCTTTCTCATGTCTTTCTATTTAGGTAAAAAGCAACATTGGTCTAGGCTTGGGGCCAAAGTTCCTATTCCCATCATGAGTTCATGACTCCACGCTGGACTTTTTCTAAATCACTGAGCTTTCCCATTCCGACTTTTTCAAAAGTGAGTGCCCCACACGTCTGAGTGCAGGATGGGGCAAGGCTGATTTTGTCCAATGCCTGCAAATCTCTAGCAGGTATATGTGGAAATTCAAAGGCAATTCCTCCCATCAAGGACCATCTATACAATCTGGTCCTATCTACATTTCAATATTGAATAGTAATGGTGATAGTGGGCAACCTTATTTCATCCCTGATCTTGTTGGGAATGGTTTCAGTTTAGCCCCATTACATATTTACATTAAATATTACATATTTAAACCCCATGGGTTTAAATAGATGCTACTGACTATTTTAAGGAAAAGTCCATTTGTTCCTGTACTCTCTAGTGTTTTTAATAGGAATGGGTGTTGGATTTTATCAAATGCTTTTTCTGCATCTATTGAGATAATCATTTGATTTCTGTTAGTTTGGTTATTGATCTAGTCAATTATGCTAATAGTTTTCCTAATATTGAACCAGCCTTGCATTCCTGCTATAAACCCTACTTGGTCATCCCACCTACACTTCTAACTTCATCTGACATGACTTCTTTTATGTGAAGATTGCTGAATAAGAGCTTGTTAACTGATTGTCTATTGATTAAATCCCTCATTCTAATCAGACTGGTTCTGCTTGGTGGCTAGAGGATGAAACTTTTAGAAAGAACTGGATTCAAATCCTGACTGCGACACTCAGAGAGTCACTGAAGATTTTAGACTCAGTTTCCTCATTTGTAAAATGGAAATAATAATATCTCTACCTCGAACCATTAAACCCAAGTGGGACACAATGCAAAGTGCTTTGCAAACTTTAACTAACTTTAAAACTCTGTAAATATCAGTTCCTACCCCATTGCTTTCATTCTTGTTGTTCACCCCACTGCCCTTCCCTCCTTTAAAATGGCATTCACTTCATACTTTCTCTTGATCAGTCCTTCAAAGTCTAGTTCATATCTCACTTGTCCTATGAAGTCATCCCTGACTACTCAACTCTGAAGCCCCAATCCTTCCATCTTCTGAACTTCTCTGGCAGTTTTTGTATTTTTCTTTTGGCTTTTTTCTGTCTTATCTTATATTGTTAGATTTCTCCGATATCCTAATAACAATAATAATTACTGGCACCTATACAATTGTTTTAAAACTTGCACAGTGCATGCATTATTTCATCCAGGCTTCACAACCACCTCACGAATTAGAGAATACATGTGGTGTCGCCATTTTGAAAATAACACACAGAAATGTGCTAATTTGTTCACTCTCACATAGCTAACAATGGTATTAGCAAAGAGATCCCCTGGATAATACCAAGAGCGCCAAGAGCAATATTTTCAGGTCCAGTATTTCCTCTAAGCTTCAGTTACAAATACCCACCAGACATTTTAAACTACATGATTCATAGGGATATCGAGTTAAGTTTTCTAAAAGAAAACTCATTATCTTTCCCATAAAAGCTACCCATCTCTGCACTTCCCTGACCTTTAAACACTTAATCCTTCTAGCCATCCATGTTCATGTCTTAAAATCATCCTCAGCTCTTCAATTTCCTGACCAATCCTGGGCCAGTTCCCATGACTTATCCATTGCCAAGATAATATTTATGTCTATATATGATAAGATAATATATAATATATAAGATAATATATGTGTCTATGTATCTTCTCCTTCAGGAGAACGTAAGCTCTTGGATGGCAGGAACTATCTTTTGCCTCTTTGGATATTCCCAGTGCTTCCCATAATGCCTGGCACATAGTAGGTACTTATATTAATTAACTACTGACTCCTCTTTGGCCCTGGCTACTTTGGGGTACAGTGAATTTCCATTATTTTTGTATCTTACCCATCCTTCCATGCAAAGCTAACATCTCACTTTCTCTCTAAACTGTTCATTGTTCAACCAGTTTTAAAAAGAACAGTTGGCTAATGCAGGGGATTAAGGGCTCAGGGCAGTCAGGAAGACCTAAATTCAAATCCAGCTTTAGATACTTACCAGCTATGTGACATTGGACAATTCATTTAATTCCATTTGCCTTACTTTACTCAGCTATAAAATGGGAGCAATAAAAGTGCCCATTTGTTAGGCTTTTTATGAGAGTAAAAATGAAATAGCATTTGCAAAGTGTCATACATGTACTAGCTATTATTATTTTAATACAATATAATTTTCTTGAGAGGGTAGACCATTTTATTTTTGTTTTTTCATTCCCCCAAATCAAATCCAAAGCTTTGAACACAGTAGGCTCGTAATGATGCTCATTTAACTGGATTAAATTTAATTGAATTGAGCCCAACAGTATGGAGTTTTTGAACATGTGATAGACCTTTACTTCCTCATAGGTTATTTAATGTCTGTTGTCTTCCCTCTGGGAAAGGAGAGTCTAGATGTGAGCTGGAAGAGTAGGGGGAATGTAAAGTAGATCAGCTGGTCTTTCTTAACAAAGAGGAGAGGCTGATGGTGAAAGATCCGAGAACCAGTTCCAGGAATAACAGGAGAGTTAGAATCTTGGACCAATGCCCCCTCCTGAATGGGATGAACTGTCTTTTCCTCTTTGGATATTCCCAGCACTTCCCACAATGTTCACACATAGTAGGTGCTTGTGTCAATTGACTCCTTGTGTCAATTTGCCCCTGGCTACTTTGTGGGCACAGTTCTCCACTCGTTTAGGATTGCATCATTTTGGTATCTTTCAATGTCAATGGATTGATAAACATTGATTAAGCACCTACTATGTGTCTGGCACCTTGCTAAGTGATGGAAATATAAAAAAAGGCAAAAGACAGCCTCTGCCCCCAGTGATGGAAACAACACACAAATGTACAAACAAGCTACACACAGGAAAAAGAGAAAATAACTAACAAAGCAAGGGAATTCAGAGGGACTTTACTGAGACTTCCAGGAAGGCCAGGGAGGTCAGTGGTCAGAGCAGAGGAGGGAGAGCTCTTGGCATGGGGCGCATCCAGAGAGAAGTTCCAGAGCCGACGATGGAAGGGCTGTATCATTTTCCACACCCAGACCCCCATCACCACTTTCAACTCGGTGACACTGGCCTCCTGGCTGCTCTCCTCCCAAAGTTTAGCTGAGCTCCAGGAACCCAGACAACAGACAGGAAGGTCATGGCAAGACAATCCCAGTGAGCCAAGCCTGAAAGGCTTGGGAGGGGAGAGGGAGAGGGTCAGCCAAGAACAGGGAGGAGTTTCAGGGTTCCAATTTGGCTTCACTAAAGAGAGGACATGTGGCAACTAGAAAGAAGTGAATTAAATACATTTTCAGTCATCACTTCTAAACACAAGACCTTTTTTCCCCCTAGACTATTATTTTTGGAAAACTCCAAATAAGCAGACCTTCATTTTTCAAAGTACTCAAGCCCATAACTAACTTTTTGCACATAGTGTCCTAGCTTTTTTGTAATGTCACAGCCCCTCAAATTGATTTCTCCGTCTGTAATTGTGAACAAAGGCACAGAAAAGTCATCCAGTGCCCTTCCCACCTACTTAAGAAAGATCAGGACATGTTCTTCCAGTAGTCTCAGCAAGTGGAGATCTGGGAACACTCCTGGGGTCTGGACAGGGAACATTTGGGCAGAAGAAGAATGTGTGGAACTGAACTATTCTTTTTCTTTTAGCTTTGTTAAGTTTCCATCATATCCCCCCCCTCTCTCTCTCTCTCTCTGTCACCTCATTTTTTTTCTTTTCTTCTTCCTCTGCCTCTTTTTCCTCCTTCTCCTTTTCTTTTTTCCTCTTCTTTCTTTTCTACTTCCTCTTTCTCCTTCTTGTTTTTGTTCTTTTTTTTCTTCTTCCTCCTCTTCTTCTATTTCTTCCTCCTTCTGCTCTTCTTTATATATATATATATATATATATATATATATATATATATATATATATATATATATGTTTATTTAAAGTTTACCTGCCTACCATGTTTAACATGTACTGGACTAAGTGCCATCTAGGGGAGACCATGGGGAAAGGGGGAAAATTGGAACACAAGGTTTTACAAGGGCTAATGTTGAGGAATTGTCCATGCATATGTTTTGAAAAATAAAAAGCTTAAAAAAAGTTTGTCTACTAAGCAAACCTAGAAGTACCCCGGCAATGGTTGGTGACATGGCTGTTAAGTCAGCACTTAATTAATGCTCATTAATTTGGCTTGATGTGACTTCCCCATTTGGAATGGTGCTTCCTGATCCTGCCATATTTCAAATTGTCCGCTAAAGAGGAGAATCTCCAGTGCCATTGACATAAGCCTGGAGAGGTACATACATATCCTCCCCAGGGTCCCAACAGAACCCAAATTATCTAAGTCTAGACACTAAAGATTTTGAATAAAGACCCAATGGAAATAGGTATTACAGATGTTGTCTAAAGGTAAATATGGCTAATGTTCAGAGAGTCTTATCACCAAAGGATGGTTACTGGGAGGTGAATATATTTTGTGCACAGAAACTCGCCAAAGTATATTAGGGTGGGGATCTGCACTGATAGAGGGAATGGTTATGCTGGTGAAATAATGGCTCTGGGAAGATATTTTAGTATTCCCTAGGGACCTCAGGAAGCATTCCCAGGATGAGAGATCTCTTAGCATGGAAGGGGACCTTCAAGATCTTCTAAATAGGTAATTTCCATTTAGTGATTCATGAACCAGTTTGAGATCACATCCAAGGGAGCTAAAAAATGCATTAATGAGTCCTTAAGCACTAAATAATTGCCTGATTGTGTTATAAATATGTTCTTCCTACGTGATGAGAAGCATGTAAATGTTTGGAGCATTATATGCTGGCATCTGCACTCATTTCAAGCTTGAACATGAGGATTCCCTGGAAAGCTGAAAATACATTGGAAATGAAAGAGAGGGAGCAAAGGGGGAATTGGGACCCTGGATTTCTAGCATGGGACTGACCCACTGGTTGTCATCTATTGGGGCTGCTTCAGAAAACTTATTAACCTTAAGATCTCATCTTTCAATTCGATTCCATGTGACTGAACAAATATGTCCCAGTGTCACAGAATCTCAAAGTTGGCAGGGACCCTGGGGGCCATCTGGAACAATCCATGACTGACCAAGGATGCCTTCAATATCTCAGTGGACAAGCGATCCTCCAACCACATGTGAAATGCTCCATGAATGTGGGACTTTTTTCTTTAAAGACTTTGAGGTAAGAAGCTTTGGGTGATCGAGAGATGGAGAAGATGCAGAACGCTCCCCCTACTAGTGAGGGTCAATACCTCTGAATCTTAGAGACTGATCTGGGTACTCAAAAGGATTCAGAAGCAGCTCTTGAACTCAGGACTCTATTCACGATTCCATCTTTCTCCCCATATTGTGAGGGAGAGAATACATGAATTTGTGGGATGTGTGTGTGAGTATTGAAGCATTCTACAATTTCATTTCCTAGTAAGGAACTTTTACCAAAGCAAACAGGTACCTTCTCTGCCATTCTGGAGCTAAATGACCTGTCTAAGGTCTCACAGTGAGTATATGCAAGAGGTAGAATTCGAATCCAGTTCTCTGTAACTCCAAGCATGGCTCTTTAGCCAGTATACCACTGCCTCTCTCTATCACAGCATAAATAACCACTGGGTACAAACACCCAGGGGCTGGAAATGAAAATGTCACGGTTCCTCTGACTCACTGTAATTGAGTCTAACCGAATCTGCATCTAATTGGGACCACAAGGCACAGAGTTAGGAAGATCTGAGCTCACTGTTGCATAACCTTGAGTAAAACATGTCACTTTGTCTGCCTCAGGTTCCTCCTTTTAAAATAATTATAAAGCATCTACCTCCCATGGTTGTTGTGGGAATCAAATGAGATAATACATAAAGAAAGGGCTTTGTAAGCCTTCAAGAACTTTATAAAAATTAGTGGTGATGATGATGAGGATATTGCTGGTAGAAGTCACAATAATAATGATTATAGAGATTATAGAGAGATGAGGAAGGGACTTATGTAACTACAATATATGTGTTAATATGTCATGTTCATTGAAGAGCTCCAACAGAGAACCAGGAGAAGTTGAAGGAGACAGCAATCATTTTTACCTGGAAAGGACCAAGGAGAGTTTCCCAAGGGGCACCTTGAAGGCTAGGCCATGATGGGGATAAGGGTAGAGAAGGGGAAGTGGTGTTCACTAGATACTCAGAGGAAGGAGAGAGCAGCAAGAGATCAAGGATCATAAATCAATCCATTGATAGGCACTTATTAAGCACCTACTGGATGCCAGACACTGTGCTAAATAAGTGCTTAAATTCAATTTCTTTAAAGCACAGAGTATTTGAATGGGAGTCCCCTGGAATAAGTATGGAAAAATAGGTTGATTCCAAATGTTGCAGGGCTGTAAATGCCAGGCTAAGACAGCAGTGGGGAGCCACTGAAGATCTGAACTGAGGCCTTATTGACTCCAGGCCCAGCCACCTCACCTCTAGTTACTGGCACTTTGGCTGAGCTTTCATTTCTTTGTCTATAAAATGAAGATAAAAAGACTTACTCCCAAGATTGGGAAAGTCCAATTTTACCTGCAATATTTTTAAAGAAATAAAACAGTATGATCTTATTTATTCAAAAATTTTGAGTTTTCTGTCACTTCCATCGTAGACCCCAACTATCCACAGTCACTGAACAGCCAAGAAGAGGCTCCTCACCTGCACAAAGAAGGGATTGGACTATATCAGCTCTGAATGATAGTCTAGAGACCCAAGGAAGGAAACAGTGAATCATACCAGACTTTGCTCTTGTGATGGTGGCAGACCATGCAAACAAGAAGATGGGAACAGAGGGAATCTCCTAATCCCACAAGGCTTTGGGTTCTATCCCACATGTAGCTGTTATTTAAAAAAAACAACCTAGAAAAGTTTGACCTCAGTGGGGAATTCCAAGTATATCCTGGGAAACTAAGACAAAAACAAAGGGGGAGTCCAGGAATGGGGGTGGGAGTGACTCAAGATGGGCTCAGAAGATAAGGACTTTAGTTTCAGTCAATGAATTTGAGATCTCTCTGGGATATCTAATCTGACATATCCAATAGACAACTGGAGCTAAGGGGAGAAACTCTAGGAGATAGTTAAATTCATAAATCATAATATGTAGAGTTACAGATGAGAGGGCCACAGAGGCTGGGTGATGCATCCCTTTATTCCAAACACAGGGAAACTAAGGCCCCCAAAATTCGGTAATTTGCCCAGGATCTTTCAGGGAGTAAATATCATATGGAATATGAACCCAGATCATTTCAGTTTTGAGCCGGTTCCCATGGTAAGTGTCAGGCTGCAGTTCTAATGACCAACTCTCCAGCTCTTTCTGGAACAAACAATCTCTCCTCTCTGCCTAGGTTTCTCAGCCTGTTGCCTCCTGTCAGCCTGCTGAGGCACCCAGACACTGCCCATTGCTGCATCCATCTGGTACCCATCATCCCCTGCTTATTCCCAGCTTCCCCTGCCCTTCTGCTCTCGGCTCTAGGGAAACAGTTATTTCTGCCAATCGTTGACATTCTCTGGATCCAAAAACACAGCTGTCTGACTGTCCTCCTCTGGAACCTGCCCCCCAATTACCTGCCAACTGGTTTGCCCAGCCTGAGTCCCAGTCCTTCCTAGTCTGCCCTCTCCCTCTGCCACCTGAGCCCTGAGACTGATGCCCATGGTCTAACATTATGCTGTGAGCTTGCCCTGCATCTAAAGTATTAATCAGTCCCTTCTGGACACTATCCCTTTCACTGACTTCTCATCTAGCGCTGACCTTGAGGTCACTGTTCTTTCCTATTCCATGCACCCTAAAACAAAACCTAATTAAATTTTCCTGCAGCTCATCAACTCACTGGCAGAATTTGGAACCACAAAGTTCTTCCAAGACCAAAAACCTCAAACATGAGACTGCAGGCAGCTGTTCTAATTGAGAAATACTGAACAAAAGAAATAAAAATGCAAAAGAACATAGATGATGTTAATATGTAGTTTTCTAATTCAACATGCAGCCTGCAGGGATCCTTATGTATAATGAAATGGTTTCCATTTCTACTTTAGTCTGACACCCTGATCTAGTTCATCTGCTTATTTTTTTTTTCAGAAAAAGAATTCATTGCCTAAAGAGTTTAGTTATTTGATAAATGTCCCATTGCTAATAAGTAGCAGAGCTGGGATTTGAACCCAAGACAGTCTCATTTTTGACCTTTTATGGCCAATACCTAAGTACAGTGTCTGGAAGCATTAGGTACTTAAGAAACGGTTGCATATTTAATGATTACTTCACTTCAGATTTGCTTTCTCAGTCCTTGGAGAGAAAAAAGCTCCATTTTGTTCTGGGACTCAGGTCCACCCCTCAAATTAAGCCTAATATCCATGCCTCAGTTCATTGGCTTATTTTCCTACAAATGTCCTTCATTAGGTTCTCTCCCCATCTGTTTTGGGTTCAAATCACTGACCTGAGCCACCCAGAGTTAGGAATATCGACTTCTCCCTAGCTCTCATCTGCTTAGAAATGTTCAGTTAAGCCAACAGACTAAAACCACTTCCAAGCTCCTTTACAAATCTCTCCTCACCTCCCACCCGGCTCCAACAAGGTATGGTCATCTGGGTTCCTAATCTCCTAGCAGAGTCAATAACTCCCAGTCAGGGAGAGGCCCTTGCCTGTTCTCTGACCCATTAGGAGAAGCAGGGACTCCTTTACTGGGTGGAGGATGACTCCTTGGTCCCAGCCAGAATTTGTATCCTTCTCTAGCCAAGATGATTCAGGTCAAGGAAACAAAATGGCGGAACTTTGACAGTGGGGCACAAAATCTGGCCTTGGGGTCAGTTCTATCAATATCTTGATTGATCTGGACCAGTGAATAAAGAACCAGCGGATCCAATTTGTAGGTCACTCGGAGTTGGGCAAACGGGCTAGTGCTAATCCTCTCCAAAGGCACCAGGAATCAAATGGCTGATGACCTTGATAGATTGGAGAAATTCTCCCACCAACAACATCATTCATTTAAGACAATTACTGACCTATGTAATGTATCAAAAAGAAGGGGAAAGATCAGGAAGCAACAAATAAAGACAAAAGAAGCATTGGAGTTGGGAGAGCTTTTTTGACTACAGACTGACCGTGAATCAACAACAGGGCACCATGGGACAATTGAATGGCATTTTAGAATACTCTGGAGCGGGCCTTGGAGGCAGAAGAGCCAGTCAAGTCTTATCTCTGAAAAATATGCACTGCTTCCATTTTGTAGGTTCATACCAAGAGAGTTCATCTTTTCTCTTTTCTTTTTATAACCCTTGTGAAGTTCTACCCCAATAATGGCCGTATCTCATAAGTGGACATGGTGATCCACTTAAAGAAAAATTAGACTAAAAGAGAAACACCATGAGAAAAAAAAGCTAACAAACAAAAAGGTGATAATACTGGGTTTTAATCTGCATTCAGTCTCTATAGTTCTCTCTCTGGAGGGAGATGGCATTTTTCATCCCAAATCTATTGGAATTGTCTTGGATCACCCCATTGTTGTAAGTCTATCACAACTGATCATCGCATAACCTTGTTGTTGCTGTGTACAGTGATCTCCTCGTTCTGCTCATTTCACTCAGTATCAGTTCATTGATGTCTCTTCAGATCTCTCTGAAATCCTCCTGCTGACTGTTTCTTGCAGAACAATAATATTCTATAGCATTCATGTACCATAATTTATTCAACCATTCTCCAACTGATGGGCATCCACTCACTTTCCAATTCCTTGTCACTACATAAAGGGCTGCCACAAACATCTGCACACGTGGGTCCCTTTCCCTCCTTTATGATCTCTTTGGGATCCAGGCCCAGGAGTGCATGTCTTTAAATTCTTGAAAACAGGGTCTGGTCCCCCTGAGTTTTCTCCTCTCCAAGAAGAGGGGTCTCAAATCCTTCACCTGAGTCTCATATGACATGGTCTGAAGGTATCTCCTCATACTGGTTACCTTCTGTCCTAAAAGTCCCTGGGACTGAACATAACAGAAAGGGGAAATAATAAAGAGGGCCTCGACTCTGGAGTCAGAGAGCCTGACTCTGGTGCTTAGTACTTGGGCAATGTTGGGCAAATTCCTGGTGTCAGTATACAAACATATAAAAGAAAGGGGTTGGGCTAGAACCTGAGGACCCTTTCAACTCCAACTCCATGATTCTCTGGTGTATGGCCATGAGAGAATACAGCCAAAATACCCTTTCTTTACGTTCCTTTGTCTCCCCCCACAGTGGCCTGCTTTTAGGAGGGGCAGCAATAATAGCCTGAGGATTTTTGCTAACTAAAGACCAAAGTGAATGTGCAAGTCTCTTAGTCTCCCTAAATCTCAGGTTCCTTTTTTGTAAAATGAGATTAGACTAGTTGAGCTCTGGAGTTACTTCTGGACCCAGTTATGAGATATGAACTATCTCAGTTAAATAAACAGGTATGAAGGGCCTACTATGTGCAAGGCACACAGTGAACAAGTGGTCCCCAGGGAGAGAAAGAATAAGGCAAACAAACTGTTTCATTGAGTAGCCAAGATTCGGAGACAGAGAGAGTTTGAATGAGAATCCTGTCCTCCATGTTAAACATGCAAGCAAGCAGGCCATTGAGCTTCCAAGTATTATTTCTTAAAAATTAACCAGGTTTCAAAGCCCTGTCAATAATAGCCCAGCTCACTTTCTAATACTTTCTTTCAATCATCTAATAACAGCCTTAATGAGAAATTCAGGATATTACGGAAGCATGGCCTGAAATAATCCTCAAATCTCTCAGAGCAGATGAACTGGAATTAATCTGCTGTAAAAGATTTGAATTTAGTCTTCCCGAGGGGGCAGTTGGTTTCTGGAGCACTCCTGTTATTTTCCAATTCTCTCTCTGCTCTCTCTCTCTGTGTCTTTGTCTCTTTCTATGTGTGTGTGTGTGTCTCCCTCTCTTTCTCTCTGTCTCTCTGTTTCTGTCTCTTTCTCTGTTTCTCTTTGTCTCACTCTCTGTTTTTGTCTCTGTCTCTGCTCTCTCTCTCAGTCATTGTCTCTCTGTGTCTCTCTGTCTCTGTCTATCTCTATGTGTGTGTGTGTGTCTATGTCTGTCTGTCTGTCTATCTGTTTCTGGCTCTCTTTGTCTCTGTTTCTCTCTGTGTGTCTCTTTATTTTTCTCTCTCTGTCTTTTTCTGTCTCACTGTGTCTTCCTGTCTCTATCTCTCTGTCTCTCCATCTCTCTCTGTTTCTATCTCTCTATATCTCTCTGCTCTGTTTCTGGCTCTCTCTGTCTCTCTATTTCTCTCTCTCACTGTGTCTTCCTGTCTCTCTCTCTGTTTTTATCTATCTCTGTCTTTTTTTTGTTTCTCTCTATCTCTGTCTCTCTCTTTCTCCCTGTCTTTCTGTCCCTGTCTCTCACTATCTCTCTGTCTCTGTCTATACCTCTCTCTTTCTTGCTGTTTCTCTGCCTCTGTTTCTCTTTCACAGACAGACATAGCAGCCAATCCAATCTTTTGTTATAACTTTAGTTGATTCAAATAGTTTATTAATAATAGTAGTAGTGATGTGTGTCTCTCTCTGTCTAGCTCTCTGTCTCTATCTCTCTGTCTCTCTCTGTATCTCCTTGTGTCTCTGTCTCTGTTCTCTCTCTGTCTTTCCCTCTGTGTGTGTCTCTCTGTGTCTCTCTCCCTACCCACACTGAATCACAGAATTCTAGAGCTTAAAGGGATCAAAGAAATCACCTGGGCCCAAATCGCCATTTACAGACGATGAAATAGATTTGGAGAGGGAAATTTCCTCTTCACATTTGGATGGGATCTTAGAGGCCGCTTGGTCCAGATCCTCCTTTGCAGCATAACCTACAAGTGACCATCTGCTCTCTGCCTGCCTAATTTGCTTCAATTCAATGTGCACTCATTTTGAATGTTTCTAAATGGATTTGATGGAGATTTCCTGTTTTTACATGGCATAGATTTACCCTAGTACTCCCCTTCCCCACCCAGAGAATCATCGCTTATAACAAAGAAATTATTTAAAAAGAAAGAGAAGAATATTTAGCAGATTATCAATACATCAAAAATAAGAATATTTGATGCCATGTTCTATGCCTTTGAACCTTCCCCCTCCATCTTAATCAAACCAACACAGAAAAGTGGAGAGAAGTGTCTTTTCCCATTTATGCCTAGACCCTATGCTTGCCCTTTAAAATTTCACCTTTTTTCTATGGTTTTGTGGTGCTTATTTCTCCAGCTTACATCATCATGAACACTGTATGTAATGCTCTTCAGCTATGTTTGTTTGAATCTGCTTCAGTGTATGTAGGTCTTTCCAAGCTTCTTCCCCATGCTTGTCTTTTCTTCCAGATGTGTAATATTCCCTTATATTCATGCACCCCATCTGTTTAGCCATTCCCCAATCCATTTGTTTCTAGTTCTTTGCTACCACAAAAAAAAATGTGCTAATGAACATTTGGGAATATTTGAGGGTTTTTCTTATTGTCAATGATCTTCTTGGGACATATGATTAGTCATGGAGTCAGAAAGTGTATATTTAGTCACTTTATTTGCCATAGCTTCCATCCACATGTTTTGGACTTGTTGAATCTCAGATTCCTCTAAGCCCTCTACATGGAGCTGTCCAGCCACCAGGAACCTCCCAAGCCCATCCCACTCTTGATCTTTTGTAACTAAATCTCTTATTTATCCGGAATCTATCTCTAGAGCTTCCATTGGTGATTCCAGATTTGGCCCTCAGCATCCAACAGAACCAGATGGATCCCTCTTGCATATGATAGTCCTTTGAAGGTTTCCATTACTGCCCTACATCTGATCTTCCCAACTTGTTCTTACCAAAACCCTGTAGATCTAGGAAGCCCAAGAAATAGCAGAATACTGACCAGAAGCATGCTGTTAAATAAAAAAGCAGGAATTCAAATCCCAGGATCTTAACATGGTCCACTATTTTCTCCCCTACAATACCCTTCCTCTTAATTACACTGCTAGATGTTCCCGACCATATTTCTATCATCTACCGGATCCAATCCAATCCAATCTTTTGTTATAACTTTAGTTGATTCAAATAGTTTATTAATAATAGTAGTAGTGATGGCTAGCATTTGATAGAATGTTCTAAGATTTGCAAAGGACTTAACAAATATTACTTCATTATATTTAACAACAACCCTGAGAGTTAGATATAATTATTATCTCCATTTTACAGATGATGAAATTGAGGCTGACAGAGACTAGCTCACACAGGATCACACACTTTATCAATGTCTGAGGCTCATATGACCTAGTCTTGAGACACCTCACTCTACTGGTTATCCATGAAAGTTGGATTTGAACTCAGTTCATCCCAGCTCTTGAGGCAGCTAGGTGACATAGTGAATAGAATTCTGGGCTCAGCATAAGGAAAAGCTGAATTCAAATGCAGCTTCAGAAACTTCCCAACTATGTCACTTAACCCCCATTTGCCTGTGAATCAGTAATCTGCTCAAAATAAAAGATAAAAATCTTTGCCAAGAAACCTCCATAAACAGCTTTGGTGTGCTGTGGCCAAAGGATGATGAAGAGTCAGATATGATTGAACAATAGCAACACCCTCACTCTTAGTTCAGGATTACTTCCCACTGCTCAGCCTATCTGCCAAAAAGAGAGAGAGACAGAGACAGATAGAGAGACAGAGAGAGGCAGAGAGAGAGAGAGAGAGAGAGAGAGAGAGAGAGAGAGAGAGAGAGAGAGAGAGAGAGAGAGAGAGAGAGAGAGAGAGAGATGAATTTCCTTGATTTTCTGAGCAGCATAAAGACATAGCTGGGCAATGAAAGGATTTTCCTAATGAATGCAGTTAGTTCCAAATGAATAGGAAGTAACTCTGTGTTCGAGTATTATAGTGTGAGGTAGACAAGATGGACTGTTCTTCCCCTACTAAGTAAGATACAGTCAACATCATTGCAATCAAGGAAGACTAGCATTGTGAGCTTTGGAAGTCATTCATTCTCTAGAATCAGTGATTCTCAAAGTGTAGCCCAAAGAATCCTGGGAGTTTTTGAAACCCTTTCAGAGGTCTACAAATTCAAAATTCATTTTTGTTTCTAATATAACAACATGAGCAAAAAACTCTTTGGATAGATCCTCAATATTTAATAGAATAAAGATATTGGGAATAAAAGTTTGAGAACTAAGAACTACTGTTCTAGAACTTGATCCTTCTTATTAAAGGAAGAAATTTTTAGAAAGAAAAAGGAGACAGGCAATAGATATGTGTATGTGTAGATAGATAAATAGATAGATAGATAGATAGATAGAGTGTGTATATCTGGAATCTGTCTCTAGAGCTTCCATTGGTGGGTCCAAATTTGGCCCTCAGCATCCAGCAGTACCAGGTTGATCCCTCTTGCATATGACAGCCCTTTGAAGACTGCCATAACTGTGTAATATCTAACCTTACTGAGCTGTTTTTACCAAAAGCTTTGAAGACCTGGGAAGCCCAGGAAATGACAAGGTGTTGACCAGAGAAGCATGCTCTTGAATGAAAGACTCCCCATATTTGCATTTTGTATGAATGCATGTCCGTGTATCTGTGTGTGTACATGTCCAGGATGGTATAATGGATAGAGAATTGATCCAGAGGTCTGGAAGTTCTTAAGGTTCAACCTTGATATTAACTGGCTGGGATATCTGAACAAATCCCTTAACTTCTCAGTGCCCTGCTCCCCAGCCAACTCTCTTAATCAGACTATAAGTTACAGAGAAGGTACCAGTTTGAATTAACATGGGGGGGGCAGAGCCAAGATATCAGAGAAAAGACAAAGACTTGAGTGAACTCTCCCCAAACCTCTCTGAATTGGCATTGAAAGCTCCTCACCAAGAGCTCCTTAGCCCAGAGATAAGACAGCTTCAGTCAAAAATCAAAAACCAAAATCCAGCCACATATTCACATATATCCCATTGATCCTGGGTCACTATTAATTGGACTTCTCATTACACAAAAAATTAAAAAGATGACAGGAGACAAAGGAATAGATAGAGACAGAGAGATGCACAAGCAGAAATATAATATACAGAAATATGAATTGTTGCAAATAAAATCTTCAAAGACAAAGTTTCTGGGAGTTATTGATCAATTTATTAGTTAGGCTAGTCAGTAATCATTAAATTGATAATCAGGGATTTCTCTAGGTAATCAAAGACAAAGAAGGGAAACAAGTGTTCCTTTTGATGGGGAATTCCTCTTGCAAATGAAATTTAATCCTGACTGGTGGACAGTTAATGGGGAGGTGGGCTAACAACTCTCCATCCTTCTCAATTACCACATCATTGAAGGAAATGGAGGAGATTAGCTAAAAACATGGCCTGGTCATGAGTTTTAAACTCCTTCCAGCAATCTGAGAAACCCAACTGAGTTCTCTCCTTCATGAACTGGATTGCCTTAAACTCTATTGAAGGGGAACAAAGACAGAAAGTCTTTCATCTGAGGAGTGACCTCACCCAAACTGTAACCTGTTTATGCCTTGGACAGAAATCAGGATTCTCCTTGGGCAGAGTCCTGCCCAATTGCCTTAAAACAGGCTGGAATGGTTCTGACATTCTTTAGCTGGGAAGGAGGAGCCACTCTCTTAGCTAGTCTTTTTACAGAGAAGAAAATGTTATAAATAAATAAATAATCAAATGATATAGTATTAAAATTAATTTCTCTCAATATATACATTTTTTCTTCCTAAAAATTCTTCCTGAGGTAAAATTCCAATCTTTCAGAATCATGCCTGTTAGGAAAGGCAAATGTATAGAGGAATTGGTTACATTTTGGCCTGTGGGTCAGCAATTGTCTAGTCATGTGGATGTTGGATTCCCCAAAAGGCACATCTTTGGTCGATAGTCAATAAAAGGAAATGTGATGTAAGGAAGACATTACTGGAGGTTCCCTTTGCCATTTAACTTCTTTTCCAGAGGCTTAATTCATAATGGATTTATGAATGTACAGTTCCCATCAATGGCAATCTCATTGAAGCTGCCCCTGAATGGCACCATCCAACTTCAAGTCAGCTCCCCAGAGTCAGGTGAATTGCTTCCTCTCTGCTTATCTGTCATTTTTGCTTCTAGCCCATCACAAGTCTTGAAACTACTCCATAATCGCTAAAAGCTTTATCTCATTCATTTTCATAAATATGTCTTTTTTGAATGATGAAGGAAATCCAGATCAGGCCATTCCACCAATGCTTTAGTAAGGAGACAGTGAAAGTCTACAGTTTGATGATTTTTTTAAGTCTCCAACTAAATAATGTTTTCATTCAGTTGCTAAATAAACTTTCATTAGTATCTTGTAATAATTTCCCAATTGGTCTCACTACTTTTAATCAATCCCCATCTCTAATTCATGTTTTTCATAGCTGCCAAATCACAGGTATGACTATGCTCTTCTCCCATTCCAAAAATGTTTGGTAACTCCCTATGACCTTTATGATAAAAATCTTCAGCTTAACCCTTTTATATTCTGGTTCCCACTTTTCCATGCTACTTTCATTCATATATCATCCTTCTCTCCACAACTAGCTTACTAATTGTGGTCTGTGCAGAGAATTCTCTCCCTTACTTCCCTGCTTCTGCCTAAGATGACATATCTCATGACTTGAAGGTACTCTTAATGGAGTCCCTAGCTTTCTTCAAAAGATAGCTTAAGCACCACATTCTTCAAGAGCTTCTTCCTGAGATCCCTCATTGTTAGTACCCTTTCTCACCTGAAACTTTGTATTCTTTGCACATACTTTGTAACTACTTATACATGTCTAGCATTTCCTTCCCCCTTCGTTATCCCCTCCCCACCTTTAATATAACCCATTTGATGACAGAGACTTCACTTTTCTCCATATTCTCAGCTCCTAGCCCAATGTCTTGCCAAAGTAAATGTTTAATAAATACTTTGTTGAATCTAGTCTTCTCGGTATTGGAAATACCTGTCTGAAGCATCCTCAAGCGATCAGACAACTTTGCCACAAAGAATTATGATAGAGCTTTAGCTCAATGAAGGAATCTTCATCATGGACTCCTTATGCTACTTCTTTGAAAGGGAGTTTAGGATGTTCTACCTATTTTATTGGAATGATTCATTTCTAATCAATTTTCTGTAACCGTTTAAGAAACAAGTTGGTCACAAAGTGGTGATTTTTTCTGACCATGATGTTTCTTAAACCCTAAGTCATGGGGGCCTGCGATCTTCATTCTTAAGGAGGGGAGTACACACACCAAGCAAATCAAGAATTCCTAAAGCAAGTGAATAAAAAAGCAATGACTATTCTAAGTCATTATTTCCATAAAATTGTACATACTCCTATAAAGAGTTTCTGGGAATTAAATGAGAGATACAGACTACCAGACTATAACCTCTAAAAACCCTTCAAGTTACAGTTACATGTTCCTGGGATATACTGACTCTGGAGACAAAAGTATTGGGTTCAAATCTTGAGCAAGTCTCTTAATGTCCTTAAATGTATAAAATGAAGGGATTGAGCTGGATAATCTGAGGTCCCTTCTAGCTCTCCATATGGAACTCTATGTGTGACCTAAAACAAATCACTTCATCTGTGTGAACCTCACTTTTCTCATCTGTATACTGAAGATGTTTTTAGTCCCTTCCAGACTTCATTTTAGAATTCTATGTTCCTAAGTCAAGGAGCATCAAATTCATTTTCTAAACATATCTCAATGACAGAATTGCCCAAGCTTTGTTTATGTGCTTTGCCCCAGTGGCACTTGGGATTTGTGAAACTAGTCTCATCTTGAATTATTTGAAGCCAGCCTGGGAAAAGAGCTGAAAGGAATACTGCAGGGATTTTTCTCTGCAGTACCTATGATCTAAAAAATTTGACTTTCTCTCCTGACTTCTGAGTATATTCTAAAATTTAATCAATCACACCAGCAGTTCATGTTTTGTCCACATTATCAGCAACAGTACACCCATTCTACAAGTTGGTTGCTCAGCTCATACTCAAGAACATAAGGCTACAGATGTGAAAAGGATGCAACCAAAAAATCAGCAACAGGAAACCAAATGGATTCTGTAACTGGATCATTGAATTAGATCTGGGAGGAACCTTAGAAGTCATATTCCTTCTCATCACTTCTACCACTACCTCTCTATAGTCCCAAAATAAAGAAAGGAGGCGAGATGAAAGAGGATTGTTTGTTTTATTTAAATTAAACATTTCCTGCCCTAGACATAATGCCTTTAGTTCTTCAGCTATTAATAAAGTGAAATCTTAATGGGATACAGAACTATAGAACATCTCCCACCTTCACCCCAGGAATGGCAGGAGAACAATAGAGGTTATGTTATTTGTCAGTTTCTCAAGTTCCTGCTCCCCCAGCCCACCCCCAGTTTTGCCTTTTCTAAAGTATCACTCCTCTAGAAAGAAATTAGAACAGATAGAGAGTGGTATCATGATAGGGAAACAAAGAAAACCAACCAATTGGAGTTAGTTGTACTTTTCAAGTTTTTTTTTTTCTTTAAAATGCCTTTCCAAGAGGAATAACAGGAAAGATGAAAAAGAATCTTACCTATGAGGCATTCCAGTCATGTGGGCGACAGTGTGCTCAGATGACAGGTCCCATATTTTCAAATACCAGTTCATTTCCAGTTCACGTAGTAGAGCCAAGCGCCGGGCCCTGAGCTGGCTGGGGTCTGAGGTGCTGAGCTGGTTGTCTGTTGCATTTTCCGGGGTCCTCTTGGGAGATTTGTCTTTGCTCCCTACAGAAAGCACAGATTGTTTCCGTAACTTTGCGCTCTCTTCAGAGATCTTACTGCCCACAGCCCCAGTCCTGGCTGCGAGCATGGTTACCAATGGTGTGTCTGTCTTGCTGGAGGGAAGCTCTAAGTCACTGTCATCAAAGTAATTTGAATTGATTTTCTGCTCCTAACTGCCTCCACCCCCCTCAGAGCCTCCTTCCCCCATAACCTTCTCCTGGCCACAGAGCTGTAATTAGATCCATGTCTGTGGGGCTCAGCTTGATAGGATAGCTGTAAGCTTTTCATGGCTATATCTGTGGCAGCTGCTTACCTGGGAGGTACTGGGCCACATCGTTTGTTTTTAATAAACTCTAATTTCATAATCTTCAGGTTGATCAAGGTTATCTATTTCAAGGAGCTAACCTTGCTGCTATCCCGGCTATAACTTTTTATATACAGCATCAGTGACGCTGGGATTCAATTATCCTTGATCTACATGACAGAGTTTTATAACTAACTTTATAACAAAGACTTCTTATGATAAAACATTCCTCTCTCCCATCACTTACCCACACCGATCTACTCTGAATCTTGATAGAATTTTTATTGAGGTAAATTTGATCAAATTAACATATCATTTGAAAAATCTATAATAATTTAAAGGGCAGTAGGTCATATCTTGTGTGTATTCTCAGAATTTCTATCTTAATAGTTTTTTATACGATCTGGAAGATAGACTTGTCCAAAAGTCAGTGAAGCTAGTCACAGGTTATATGTACTCTATATTCTTATTTCGTTATGAGATTCTCATTTCATCTTTATTCATTGACCCTCCCAAAATTGGAAAGAGTGGGAATCTGAATCAACATTTGACAACTAGAGAACTAAGACAAGGGATTTGAGCTACTTAGGCTCAATTTGAGTGTACGTGGTCTTGCCCAGTGGAAGCATTTTCCACTCTGGGGAGGGGAAAAAAATGAGGAATGAATGATCTGTGTGTATGTGTGTGTTTGAGAGAGAGAGAGAGAGAGAGAGAGAGAGAGAGAGAGAGAGAGAGAGAGAGAGAGAGAGAGAGAGAGAGAGAGAGAGAGAGAGAGAGAGAGAGAGAGAGAGAGAGAGAGAGAGAGAGAGAGAGAGAGAGAGAGAGAGAGAGAGAAAGAGAGAGAGAGAGAGAGAGAGAGAGAGAGAGAGAAAGAGAGAGAGAGAGAGACAGAGAGACAGAGAGACAGAGACAGAGAAAGAGACAAAGAGAGACAGAGAGAGAAACAGACAGACAGAGAGAGACAGAGAGAGAGACAGATAGACAGAGACAGAGAGATAGAGAGAGACAGAAAGATAGAGACAGAGAAACAGAAACAGGCAGAACAACAGACAGAGACAACACACAGAGAGACAGACAGAGAAACTCTCCAGCTCTCAGGAAAACTTAATTGTGAGAGTAAACAACTGTTCTGAATGAATTAGAGAATCATAAACTAGGGTTTTTTCCCATCTGAAGAAAAAAAAGATTTGTTTGCTTGGGAGAAGAGTGACAATGTGAAGAATAGTCTGATACTGAGTATATATGTGAGCAGGACTGGAGGTGTTTCTGTCCCCAACTCCTTAAAGTAAGGGGAAAAGCAAACCCAATTAAAGGAGCACCATGAGAACGTTATTCTGGGAGAAGACAGTCTTCTCTCAATATCTGTGGAACATCAATTTCCACCCTATACAGGTGCCCTAGAGAAGATAACAGACCTACCTATGCTGTGACAATAACTTGAGATAAACAACAAAAGACAATAATAAAGCAGAGCAAGGCAGAAAGCACTTTGGAAGGTCTGGATTCAAATCATGCCTCAGATACTTACTAACTGAGCCTGGTCATATCACAACCTCTTTGTGCCTCAGTTTCCCCATGTGTAAAACAAGAGAGTTGAACTCAGTAGAGTCAAAGGTCCTTTCCAACAGTTTATCAATGATGGTATGAACCTTAAAATTTACAGCATAGAGATGACAGCTATTTAAAAATTACTTGAGGAGAGATGGAGCCAAAATGGCAGGGTGAATGTGGGAACTCCCCATGCTCTACCCCAGACCACACCAGATTCCTTAAATGATAACTCTAAAGAGATTTTGGAGTGTCAGAACATACAAAAAACAGAGTGGAAAAGTTTTCCAGATGAAGTCAACTTTTCTAAGTTTTCTAAGTTTTCTAAGCAGGAAAGTCTGTGACACCAGGATGGGGGTCTAGCACATGCAGTCCAACCTCAGTGTCAACAAAGTAGGAAGTTGCCTAGGGGCCTCTGAATTTGTGGCAGCACTGGTGGCTTCCAGACCTTTTAGCCCATAGACACCAAAGATGACTTGGAAGTTAGCAAAAAAAGGTTTGTCAGTAGGGTGAAGAAGCCTTGGAAACCAGCATACCAGGAGTGGGCATCGGCAGTGGTGGCAGTGGCAGCTTCTGAAGGTCTCAGATCACAGGATCGCTTTACTAGCTTTGAGAAAAATACTCTATTGCTTTAGCACACTAGATCTTATAGCTAGATTGGGGCAGTTTCAGGGAAGAAAATAAGGCTTGTGGCCGGGTTCCTAGAAGGATCTCTGAAAACAGCTGTATAAAACTCCTGAAGTTTGGGACAGTGCACCCTCCACCCTGGAAACAGAGACCAACTTTAACAAAGAGTTAAAAGCTGAGCAACAGGTTAGGAAAATGAGTAGACAACAGAAAAAATATTCTGACCATAGAAAATTACTATGGTGACAAGGAAGATCAAAACACATACTTAGAAGAAGATAACAAAGTCAAAGATCCTAAATCCAAAACATATAAGAAAAATGAGAATTTATCTTAGGCCAAGGAAGATCTCAAAAGGGATTATGAAAATCAAGTAAGAGAAATAGAGGAAAAATTAGGAAGAGTATTGAGAGTGGTGATAATATAAAAAGCTAATAAGAAGAATGCCTTAAAAGCAAATTTGCCCAAATGGAAAAGGAGGTCCAAAAGCTCATTGAGCAAATAGAAGCAAATGATTTTAGGAGAAATCAAAATCCAAGAAAACAAAGTCAAAAGAATAAAAAATAGTGGTGAGGGAATGTGAAATATCTCATTAGAAAAACAAATGACATGATAAATAGATCCAGAAGAAGTAATTTTGAAATTATTGGTCTACCTGAAAGTCATGATTTTAAAAAAAAGAGCCTGGACATCATCTTTCAAGAAATTATCAAAGAAAACTGTCCTGATATTCTAGAATCAGAAGGCAAAATAGAAATTGAAAGATGACACCAATCACCTCCTGAAATCAGAGTTTTTTTGAAAGCAGTCGATGAAAAATGTTAAAAGAAGAAAAAGCTGTAGATAAGGGAGGAATGACAAATTTGGAAATAAAGGTGGTTTTGTTGTTACTGTTCAGTCATTTCAGTCATGTTCAACTCTCTGTGACCCCATTTGAAGTTTTCTTGTCAGAAATAGTGAAGTGGTTTGCCATTTTTCCCCAGCTTTGACAGATAAGGAAACTGAGACAAACCAAATTAAGTGATTTACCCAGAATCACACAAGCTCTTGAATGTCTGAGACTGAATTTGAACTTAGGAATATGAGTCCTTCTGCCTCTAGGTCTGGCACTCTAGCTACTGTGCCTCCTAGCTGACCTATAAAGGAGATATTAAACCTAAAAAAAGAACTAAATTAAAATTAACAACAAAATAAATAGGAATCATTTCCTCTGGGAAGGATTTGACCACGTTTGATATATTTAGTTGTAAGGATAACATCCCTAGGAAGGGGAGAGCCCAGCCAAGGTTTCCCTGCCCTCTCTCCAGTCTATGGATTAATAATATACAGTGATCTGTTGAACCTTAAGGTACTAAAAGTGGAAAAGGAGATATTTTAACGGGACCTCATATTCCTGAGGAAGAAGAATGAGTGGGGTCTTTGTTGACCAGCAACCAGTCAGCCTCACCTGAGTGACCCTAATGATATTGATGCCCTCAAAAAATGTAAGCTCCACTAGGCCCCCTCCATTGGCTCCTTTAGGAACACAGGGGCATGCTGGGAAATGTTATCAGCCAGTTTTTCAGGGGGGAAATGTAAATTCAACACACTTTGAGTCAAACCTGCATTCTTTCTCCATCACTGTTTTTAATTCAAGACAATCAACAAAACAATAAATCAAGCCTTGATTTGTGTCATCTTTTCCCATGAAAACTTTAACAATTGGTTCTCATTAGTCATGAGAACCAATCCCACTCCCCCCACACACACACACATGCAGGTAAATTAAACTAAAGAGAGTGATCTTTTTGCCCTAAATGTTACAAACATAAACTTACACTCTCAGTAAACTCTACTTGCTAATGTGAGCAAGTAAGCAGATCCACTTTGTATCTGGGAAGTCTCTGAATATAAAGAGGGAGTCTTTCAAATAGCATACTTAACTTCCTGGATTCCTTAAAGTCTCAACTAAAATCTCACCTTCTCTAAGAAATTTTGCTCCATCCTTTCTGATACTAGGATCTTCCTTCTCAGATATTCTCCTGTATGTGTCTTGTAGCTAATCCCAGATCCCCTAACATGGAAGCAAAGACTTGCTTCTGGTAGAAATCATTTTGTGTTCTTCTACCTTATGGAAGGTCAGCAGATTCTTTCCATTGTTTGTAGAAACAGAACAGGCTGTGTCTTTAGAAGATCCTAGGCTAGGATGGTCTCTCTTTCCACTTGCATCTTGGTTACCTATGGCAGAGGCACCATGTTTTAAGCTGGAGGTGGCAGAAAAGGCCACCTGCCCCTACCCCCGCTTTTAGTCATCTGACCACTTTTAGCCTACTTTGTCCTTTTTAGGTCAATATATAGATAGTGGAATCCCTGGATCCAGGAACTTGAACCATAGTGCTCTTGGAGTCAGGGTTCCAGGGACAGATGTTGCTACCAGCAATGGTCCCCTGAAAGGATTCCCTGAGAAATCAGTTTCAGGACACATAACTAGGTGGTATGAAGCTGTATAAAAACTGAATCAGATGAGGGGTCTAATTCCTCCTTCCCTCACAGAGACCAAGATAGGGTAGGGATGATTATTCCTCCCAGGTGTTGGGGATGCACATCTCTCTGCTCTTGTTATGCTTTTGGAGTAAATATTCTTTTCTAAAAAATAATCTGTTAAATGATTAAATTTTAAATTGGAGTGCTAAAATTAGGTGAATGCAATTTGTAGGGATTAAATCAATAGCAGAGTGAAGGGTGCTAGAGAACCCTGAGGGAGGTGGAGGGGAAAGGGAAGGGGAACAAAATATGTGCTGTTAAATATGTTCATAGTTATTTGAATGCAATTTCTCCCTTTGGAAGGTGAGCTCTCTATGGAAAAGTCTGTTTTTGCTTTTCTCTCTCTCCCCATCACTTAGCACAGTGCCTGGGATACAGTGGAAGCTGCATTATAACAAATCCTTGTTGAAAGATAAACCCCAGCCCTAGAGATGATGTGCATGCTATTCCAGGAGTTGCCACTAGGTGACAACTCTGTTCAATTTAGGCAGCATGGAATTATGGTCATTTCTTCTACTTCATGGTCTTTGGGGAGTCCACAAGCATCCATTTGTTATAAAGTTGATCTTTATGGCTTTTTAGGCCTTCAAGAGATAACTCTTTGTCATAATTACAATTAGCTGCTGAAAGAAAAAACTCCTTTAGAGCAGTCTTTCCAAGGAACCACAAGATGAGGTGACCTCTCTGCACTTGAACCCGCATCTTTTTTGACTTTGCATAGCCAAAGGAATTTTTTTCACGGTTCATAAGTACAAGTGAATGTTTTTATCATGGAACTTAAATCCTTTCCCTGGAAGTAGTTCACCCTTTAAGCAGAACAAACTTGTGTAGGCTTGGTGATATATTCAATCCAAAGCTCTGACCATTTTCCTCACTAAAGGTAAGTAAAAAGCTCATGAATTTTTGAAGGGGGAGCTAAGACAGCAATTAGAACTAAAAGAAACTTCCCTGATCACTTTCATTAATAACGGGTTTCTGTTCAACCAAACCAATAGCTGAATTCACTGTGGGAAGGCTAATCTCCCAGATCTTATTCTCATAGAAGGAAATCTCCTTCTAACCAACTCAAAGGGCAAAGAGGACCTTCCCTGATTTTGTAAATATTTTCTGTCCAATCAGGGTCAGATTTTGGAGGAAAAAACATGTTAAAATCATTTTTGACATTTTCTTTAAAGTTTTGAGTTCCAGATTCTATTCCTCCCTCTCTCTCCTCCTCCCTTCCTGGAAAAGCTAGCAACTCAATAACATGTACATTTTTAAACAGCCTATATAGGAATTTGTTTTTTCTTTGCTATGTATGTTTCTTACTTGAGTTTTGTTTTTCTTCTTTTTTTAAATTAGAGGAAAGGTAAGGGAAAAAATATTCTTGTTATTTGAGAACAAAATTAAATTCACCAAAGGACAACTTTAAACCATCTATTAAAAAATTAGCAAAGTGAGCAAGAATTTATTAAGCACTTACTATGAGCTAGACACAGGAACTAAAAAGAAAACCAGTTTAATTTTTAAAAGCTCTACCTATTGAATAAAAGAAGGATTTTTTAAAGTTGTTAAACATTATGTGTCAGGCATTTTCCTAACAACTAGACTTAGAAACACAAATGAGACATAGTCCATGTCCACAAAGTGTTTATATTTCATTAAAGGGAGAGAACATACAGAGGGAAGTTGGGTCCAGTGAAGGGAATTTTGCTCTGGGGAGTTTCTCTGTAGGGTAACTGAGTCACAAAGTCTTTCCAGAATCTATAGCCAACTTGCTTTGATTCCTGTGCCCAGACCTGGAAATAGAAGAGGAGAGGAAAGAAACAGTGACAAGTCTGGATGAGTACGGTGAGACACGGCCATGTCTGAAGTCCATCAATAAGCGTCAAAAGCACCAAGAAGGCCTGGACTCAAGTTCTATTCCTAGAACATCTTAGAAAGATCACTAAAACCCTCAATGCTCTAAACTAACATGCAGTGGCTATGGGTAGCAGAGACATTCTCTACTATGACCCAAGACAGATTAAATATAATTGGAAAATATTTAATAAAATATAGAAGACATATTTTTATGTCAATATATGGCCCACAGGGATCCTTATAAATGGATTAATGACACTGGGTTTTTTTTGGAGTTTGATAGCATTGCCTAGATAACTCTATAAGACACTAAATTGCAGCTTGGTTGTCAGTCTGCACTGGTGAAAGAACTTTCCTACCTAGGAGTTTCTCCATCAATTGCTCTTCACAACAGTTTTCTTGGATAGATATTGTTGTTGTTATTATTATTGTTATTATTATTGTTATTATCCCCATCTCAGAGATGAGAGATCTGAAGACTCACCAGGAATACATCAGTCATTAGTAATCCAAATATAGTGCAGTGGAAAGAATTTAGTTTGATGAGTTTGGACTCAAAAAATTCGAGTTCAAATTTTGCATGGCCCATTTACTGTCTGTGACCTTAGGAAAGTCACTTAAGTTTTCTCATCTAAACATCTGGACATCATCTAAATTCCCACTCTTTACTTCTCTCCTTATTTCCTTCCTCCTCCCCCTTCTCCTCCTTCTCTTTCTTTTCTTTTCCTCCTCCACCTCCTTCTTTTTCTCAGTTTCCTCATCTGTAAAGTGAGCTAGAAAAGAAAATGGCAAACTGCTCCTGTTTCTTTGCCAAGAAAACCCCAAATAGAGTCGTGAAGAATCAGGTACGACTGATATGACTGAACAGAAAGAATAACTACCTTCCTAGCAGTTTTTAAATCTTCACAAAATCATGAGAAACTCCTAAATCCAGAGTGAGGATAGGGAACAGTGGATGGGATAGGAGAGGTGACTCTTGAGGAAATGAGAAGGTGCTTTGGTCTTCATTACAAGGCCCCTGAATGCCAATTTGATGGGGTTCTCCTGTTGCACTTCTCATTCCAGATCCTAGTTCCCTGTTCCCTGATCCCCCAATCAGACATCCTTCTGCCATAGCACTCATCTCCCTCCAGCTGACCTTCCTCAGCACCAGTTCTTTGCTTAGACCCTCTGTGTCTTCTTTATTGCGGTCCAGTGACATTGTCTCCTTTCATCTCCTTGCATATGAACCCCCAACTTCTAATTCCTGGCAGTTTTCCGGCTGTCCCCCCCATACCTAGAATTCTCCCTCTCCTCATTTCCACCTCCTAGTTACCCTGGCTTCCTTCTCAACTAAAATCTCAGTTTTTCAAGAACACTTCCCAGTCTTAAATCATAGCTCTTCTCTTTGAAATTACTCTTTATTCACTCATTTCATAAATGTTTATTAAGCACCTACTGTGTGCCATTTTTATATATATATATATATATATATATATATATATATATATATAGTTTATACATATATGCCTTCATGTTGCTTCCCCTATTAGATCATAAGCTCCTTGAGAGCAAAAAACTGTTTTAGAGCCCCTTTTTTATGCTTAGTGCTTAGCCCCTTTTTGTATATGTAGTGCTTAACAGAGTATCTGACATATATTAGACACCAAATGAGTTCTAATTCATTGACTATTGGACTTAAAATTCCCTGTACCCCAGCCATCACCTACCTCTTCTCTGCTCCCTACCCTCAGGGCAAGATCTCTGTATGATTCATCACCCTTCCAAAGAACTCAGTAAGCCCATGCCAGCCTCCACCACCACCCCCATTTTTTAAAAATAGCTAATCTTGCAAAGCCTAAGTCTCAGTTCTTTTAACATAATGTTAAAGCCTCACTAGGAGCTTTTAATAACGGCAAGCTTATTATGTCATTTTACTTCTGTGGTCCTCAGTTTCCTATTCTGTAAAATGAAAGTCCCTTCTGGGTCTAAATCTCTGATCTTATGATTCTAAGCCCAAGAGCCAATATTCCTATTTAGCCAACAAGGTGCACATTTTATTTCTGAAAAAATGTCTTAGGCAGAACAATTTAAAATTAGAAAATCGATCCAAAAACTAAGCTCTGATTTTTGCAAGTTTGGTCTTTTAGAGTTTCCTTTGAACTTCAAAATGTCATGCTTCATGTCCTACAGGCTCCTTCACAACTTTCTGTATATTCCATATCTCCAAACCTGGCTCCCTGCAGCCACTTAGATAAATGATAGAAAAAAAAAAAAAAAACACGCAAAGATCATCGTTCTTTCCAACTTCCATACAGGCTCTCAGCTGCCCAGTGTGGTCTAGCCACCTCCATTTGGACCGCTAGTGAGAGATCCTGCCTTAGCCTCCTTCTGGTGACAAGAGCCATCCTATGATCCTGAGTTGGTAACAGCAACCCTGGGAACCTATGAAAAATGTACAACGTGGCCACACCAGATGACCTTCTTCCTAGAAAAGCAATCCCATCCTCGTTAAACATTTATGTCAAGGTTCTCCTCTTGCGTTCAGGCCCTTCATTTCACTCTGGGTCAGTTGATGGTGGCAGCGATAAACAGTGCATTTTTCAGATGGGCCCATTTGCCAGTATCCCTCCCCTTCTAATTACTTTGTTTTTACTTATTGATGAACATGAGATAATATAAGCAAACCTTAAAGGGCTATAAACACATTAGAGCCGAGCTGGAAGCCTGGAAGAGTTGGATCCAAATCTCCCTTTGATATCCTGGCAAGTCCCTTAACTTCTGAATGCACCCGAAACTTAGACTCATTTTCAGAGGAGGAATCTGGCCTGGTCTCTTTATCTGAATGGGGTCTCCTTCTCCCCTAAAATCACAGGTTCAGTCCATAACCCCATAAGCTCCTTAAGGACTTGCTCTGTTTCATTTTGTCATTTCCACCATAATTCATGTGCCTGATAAATAGCACTAAATAAAACATGCTTGCTAAATAAAGGAACGAAATTTCTGTCTCAGAAAAGAAAGATGCATAATTTGTAGTCATTGAGGTAATTAATAGGATTAATAATAATAATATCCAAGAAAGGTGATGAAAATTAGCAAGGCCTTTTGCAAAAATGAATGCTCCAATGACTGTGATTTCATCAATTGGGAAGTAGTTTGCCAGCCAGCCATCCTTGCTGATCCTATACAACTCTTGTCTGTTTTCCCCACTTTTCACCATGATTCATCCACTCAATGTGCTAGAATCCTTCTTTCTCTCAACATCACAAGGATGCTGGAAGATCATCCTGGCTCTCCCTCTGTGATTTTTCCCAACTCTTGCCCTATGACCAAACCATCTCCTCTTTCTCTTACTCATTCCTTGATGGCTTCCTTTACTCTTGACCCTCTGTGAAGTCCTTCATTGGTTGTATTTTGTACTCTACTCACACTCACCCCATGTTCCCCAGTGCCTCTGTGTGATGTTCACCTATAGAAGCAAGGGTGTTGTGGAACATAATATATAGCAAGGTTCTGTGTTATCAATTAGCTTTCATATGAAATCCAGATTCGGCAACAGAGTTTTGTGATTTCCTGAAAACAATGCAACTTGTTCTTTCCTCCTCTTCCTGTTCCATTCTGTGCCCATCTGTATAATCAGTGCGTCTGTATACATATGTACATGCATATATGTATATGTATAATGCATGTATTTATAGTATTGGCTCAATGGGATAGCCATACATTTATAATCTTAAATTATACCATATTATAATCAGTTAATTAAATGATATATAATTAAATTAAGCTCTACTATGATCCTGAAGGTACAAATATAAGCCAAGACAAACAAAAACAGCCCTTCTCTCACAGATCTTACTTTCTAATGGGGGATATACAGTAAGTAAATAGACAAGGATTTACAGGACAACATGGAAAGAGAAAGAACTCCTAAGAACCATCATGAGGAACTCAGAGAAACATGGGAAGTATTTTAGGAACCAATGTAGAGTGGAATCAAGAGAAGGCATATGATAATGACAGTCATGTGAATCAAAACAACCAAAAACTCAGGATAAATGCGGCAACCAATTTCGGACCCAGGGCTCAAGGAACTAGCAAAGTCTTCTGACTTCAAATCCAATGCTTTTTTCCATCGTATCAATATGTCCCACATTATATTTCTAGCATACGTTCATGTATATTTAACAGAGGAAAGTCTCCAGCATCTTGGACAGTTTCTATATGGAGAATTTAGGGAAATAAAGAGACATTTGGGGCATATGACTTCCACCAGCAGAGGGAACGTTCACTTGAAGGATGGACATGTTTAATATTAATGTCAGCACATGTCTAATAGCACCCTCAAGCTGAGAGCTGATCTTCACATAATCCTTAGTGGCTCCCCGAGCACCTTACCTACAATGTTTCATTTGAACCAGATGCATGGGTATTATTTTCATTTTACAAACAATGGGAAACAGACATTAAGGGCCGCCCAGCTAGGATATGGTACAATTGAGATTCAGACCAAGAGAGGAGAGTGGAAAGAAGAGATGGGTCCTACTCCGAATCCTAGATTTGTTTTCTCACTAACTGGGATCCGTGGTGAAATGTTTTACCCTTTCTGGGTCTGAGTATCTTCACATATAAAATGAAGGTGTGGGAGCAGCTGGGTGGCGCAGTGGATAGAGTACCAGCCTCGAATTCAGGAGGACCCGAGTTCAAATCTGGTCTCAGACACTAAACACTTCCTAGCTGTGTGACCCTGGGCAAGTCACTTAACCCCAGCCTCAGGGGAAAAAATAAATAAATAAAATAAAATAAAATGAAGGTGTTTGAATTAGATGAATTTATGGCCCCAGCTCCAGATTATCAGACTTCATTCATGGCACCTCCTCTTCCACGCAGCCTTGATCACCCCCCATACACACACTTCCCAGAGCTCTCCTTTTTTGATCTTTTCTGGGCTCTCTGTGTGTATATGTTGTTTTCTCCATTAAATAGCGCATAACCCCCTTGAGGGACGGGGGCTGGTTTCATTTTCTATCTTTATCTACCCCAACTGCCTAGCTTCATGCCTGCCATGGATAATGTGATTAACAAAAGTCTGCTGCATTGAATTGAAGGTGGCTACAAATGTATGTGTTTGAGAATCAAATGAGAGCTTTTACTGAGAGGGGGCAATAGGAGATCAAAGGAGGCAAAAGCCATCATAATCTGGAGGGATCATGACCTCTTCCCAGAGGCCGTAGGATCTGAGCTTCATGAGCAATCATTTCGGCAGGTCATTATAAAATAATTGAATATTTGATTTTTTTTTCCCTTCAGGAAGAGAAAAAATTAGTATTCCAGGTGGGAAGGGATGATAGGAACAAAGGCCTGAACTTGAGAATGAATGTGGCATTCATTGTGTGACCCTGTGCAAAAGCACCTCATCTTGCCCTTCCTCACTACCCCATCTGTAAAAAATGAAAATCATAAAAAGAGTTAGTTAGAGGCACAATTTATTAATGAGGGATCCTAGCCGAGTGCTTAGAAAGTCTGGGTTCAAATGCTGGATTTGGCACATATGGCTACAAAACCATAAGTAAGTCATTATCTCCTCCAAAAACCCTGCTCTGAGGTGAGAAACTTCATGCTCTGGATTCAGCCCCAGGAGTCTTCAATGAAGAGAAGAAAAAAAGAAATCTCTATTTTTCTACATGAGGCAGCACTGCCTGGTGGTTAGAGAGCCCTAGAAAAAGAGGCTTCCGATTGGGCAGTCTTTATTCAGATGAAATCTCTTCTGGACAACAAAAATTAAACAAATGTGCAAATCATCTTTTTTTTTTCTTTTCTTTCCTTTTTCTTTTTTCTTTTTTTTTTCTTTTCTTTTTTTTTCCTAAGGTAATTAGGGTTAAATGACTTGCCCAAGGTCACACAGCTAGACAGTGTTAAGTGTCTGAGGTCTGATTTGAACTCAGGTCCTCCTAACTTCAGGGCTGGTGTCCTATCCACTGCGCCACCTAGCTGCCCTTTAAGTCATCTTCTTAAGGAGAAAATATAAATTCTACTTTTCTAACTTCACTAGAAAAACAAACACTGATAGTTTCCAAAATCAAGAAATCTCAGATTGAGAACCAAATAAATGGTGACATTTCCTGTTTATTAAAAAATGAGATTTGAAACATAAGGTTTTGCAAGGGGGAATATGGAAAATGATCTATAGCATATGTTTTGAAAATAAAAAGCTGTATACCGACGATGGCTATTAATTGTCCAAAGCCTCATTAAAAGGGGCTAGGTGGCACAGTGGATAGAGCACCAGCCTTGAATTCAGGAGGACCCGAGTTCAAATCTGCTCTCAGACACTTAACATGCCTTGCTGTATGACCCTGGGCAAGTCACTTAACCCCAGGCTCAGGGGGAAAAAAAAGTATGCTTTCATTTCTTAAAATCAGGACTGTCCCAGATAACCTGGGACGCATAACCTTCATAACTCGATATGCTTTATCACAACTGCAGTGGGAGTACAACCTGGAAAAGTTTTCCTGGCAAGAAATCTTCTTGACCCAGGTAAGAAGTTTGGTTCAGAAACAAGAAGCGTGGCTCTTTCTTCAAAACAAAGAGATGCTTTTTATATAGGTGTAACTTGGGTATAGTGGTCTGGGCTTTGCTCCAGGGCAATAAATTTAGAGACATCTCAGCAGAAAAAAAAATAGTGCTAAACACATAGATTGCCAGAATAACTCATTAAAGTAAGGAGGTCCTTGCCTGCTCTACCCCTTCAACAGCTACTCTGGGAGCTGTTAGTGGAGCTTGGCTCAGGCAGAAAAAGAATCCCTCCCGCTCCTAATTAACTCTATATCCCAAGGAAATTACAGAAACTCCTGGAAACACTAGTAGTCATAATTAGTCACAGGATCATAGATTTAGAATTGAAAAGAACTTAGATACCCCCTCATCTCACAGATGAGGAAACTGAGTCTGAGAGAGCCGCTAAGTGACTTGGTCAGGATCACATCATCTATAGATGGCAGAATTGAAACTCAATTCTTTCTGACTCCAAGCTTACGAGCAAAATATATGTCCGGTGGCCGGGGAATATCTGGATAACCTTTTCTTAGGCCTCTAACTTTATGAGTGTAGGAAACACCTGAAAAGTTCATTTCTTGGCTTGATACCCCTGAATCCCCAGTGTAAAAAAAAAAAGTCATTGTAAGATGAATGTCAATGTCGTCAGAAGCCATTGTCTCAAAGAGCTGCCTGGGACACAGAAAGTGAATCACTTTGTCCCAATTCCTACAGCCAGCACGTGTGAGAAGTGAGACTTATTGACACTAAGACTGAGTCTCTCTCCACCAGGCCATCCTACCGATATTCATATTCGTAGAAATTTAATGGAAATATCATTTTACATATAATATATAAATTTATATAATTATATAAAATGATATAAGATATATGATAATAATGATAAGAATTACTGAACATGGAGAATTCACAGAACTAAGGGAGGATCACATGAAGTTCTAACCAAATAATGCCCAATTACAATGTAAACATGAAGACAACAGGAAAGAGAGGATAAAATTCAGGAAAACACAGTGTACAATGCTGGTGGCTCAATATCCATATAAAGCGCATATCTTCCATTTCTGCAACAATCAACAAAACTGCAAAAGTAGATTGAAATAGATGTCCTTATGTATACACACATGCATATACATATACATATCTACATACACCTATATAATAAGAGGGGATGAGTAAATAGATGGGAGATGATAAAGAGACAGATGAAGATGGTTGGACATATGTATATATACTTATATATATCATATGTAATAGAAAGAAAATGGGGAGATAGATGGGAGATGGATAGAGAGACAAATGAAGAAGGATGGACACAGGTATATATACTTATGCACATACACACATCATACATAATAGAAAGAGAATGGATAGATAGATGGGAGATGGATGGAAAGACAAATGAAAATGGATGGACACATGTATATATACTCATACACACATCATATATAATAGAAAGAGAATGGATAGACAGATGGGAGATGGATAGAGAGACAGATGAAGATGGATGGACACACTTGTACATATACACACATCATATATAACAGAAAGAGAATGGGTAGATAGATGGGAGATGGATGGAAAGACAAATGAAAATGGATGAACACATGTATATATTCTTATACACACATCATATATAATAGAAATAGAATGGGTAGACAGATGGGAGATGGATGGAAAGACAAATGAAGATGGATGGACACACACACACATACACACATATATGTATACTTATATACACATCATATGTAATAGAAGGAGAATGGGTAGATGGGAGATGGATGGAAAGACAGATGAAGATGGATGGACACACTTGTACATATACACACATCATATATAATAGAAAGAGAATGGGTAGATAGATGGGAGATGGATAGAGAGACAGATGAAGATGGATGGACACATGTATATATACTTATACACACATCATATATAATAGAAAGAGAATGGGTAGACAGATGGGAGATGGATAGAGAGACAAATGAAGATGGATGGACACATGTATATATACTTGTACATATATACAAATCATATATAATAGAAAGAGAATAGGTAGATAGATAGGAGATGGAGAGAGAGACAGATGAAGATGGATGGACACATGTATATATACTCATACACACATCATATATTATAGAAAGAGAATGGGTAGATAGATGGGAGATGGATAGAGAGACAAATGAAAATGGATGGACACATGTATATATATTCATACACACATCATATATAATAGAAAGAGAATGGATAGACAGATGGGAGATGGATAGAGAGACAGATGAAGATGGATGGACACACTTGTACATATACACACATCATATATAACAGAAAGAGAATGGGTAGATAGATGGGAGATGGATGGAAAGACAAATGAAAATGGATGAACACATGTATATGTTCTTATACACACATCATATATAATAGAAATAGAATGGGTAGACAGATGGGAGATGGATGGAAAGACAAATGAAGATGGATGGACACACACACACATACACACATATATGTATACTTATATACACATCATATGTAATAGAAGGAGAATGGGTAGATGGGAGATGGATGGAAAGACAGATGAAGATGGATGGACACACTTGTACATATACACACATCATATATAATAGAAAGAGAATGGGTAGACAGATGGGAGATGGATAGAGAGACAAATGAAGATGGATGGACACATGTATATATACTTGTACATATATACAAATCATATATAATAGAAAGAGAATAGGTAGATAGATAGGAGATGGAGAGAGAGACAGATGAAGATGGATGGACACATGTATATATACTCATACACACATCATATATTATAGAAAGAGAATGGGTAGATAGATGGGAGATGGATAGAGAGACAAATGAAAATGGATGGACACATGTATATATATTCATACACACATCATATATAATAGAAAGAGAATGGGGAGATAGATGGGAGATGGATAGAGAGACAAATGAAGATGGATGGACACATGTATATATACTTGTACATATACACAAATCATATATAATAGAAAGAGAATAGGTAGATAGATAGGAGATGGAGAGAGAGACAGATGAAGATGGATGGACACATGTATATATACTCATACACACATCATATATAATAGAAAGAGAAGGGGTAGATAGATGGGAGATGGATGGAAAGACAGATGAAGATGGATGGATGGATTGATAGATAAACAGACAGGATAAACAGATCGATAAATAAATGGGAGAGAGAAGAAGAAGGAAAGGAGAGAAGAAGGGGAGGGGAGAGAGAAAACGAGAAAAGAGAGAGGGGAAAAGGAAGGAGGAAGAAGAAGAGGAGGAGAAGGAAGGAGGAAAGGAGAGAGAAGAAGGGAGAGAAAAAAGAAAGCTGTTTTATTAAGGGCTTGGTGGGTACCAGAAAACTACATTAAGCTCTGTCAATACAAACCCAAGTAAACAAGTTCTTGCACTGAAGGAGTTTACAATCCAAGAGGAAAAGAGAAAACTGAGGGTCGCTAGAGCACTGAGGGAGCCAGTCACGGAGAAGGACTAGACAAGGCAAATGGCCATTGATGAGAGCTGTGGGACCCCGAAAGGACAATTGACTTGCCTCAGTAACAAATAGATGGAGGGCCAATCTTTTGAGTCCAAATCCAGAGTTCTTTCCAGTGCACAATGAAGTGGGACCTACTATCACCTTCTTAGGAGGTTTCACTTAACTGTCTTTAATCAATATTCTTTGTGGGGTCCTCTTATCTTACTGGAAGGCTCCTTTGAGACTCTCCCATCCAACCTCTTGTTTTGGATTTGAGTTCTTTGGGTCAAAAGAGAAGAGTATTAATCAAAAGTATAAAGGCATTGAAATAAATTGTCCAAGAACACTTGGGAAAGCCAGCCTAGGGGCCAAGTGAAAGAGCAGCCCTGTCAGAAGAATTCTCACAGCCTGACCTTATTTGAAAGATGATCCTGCCATCTCCTTGGGAGGAGCTGAATAGCACGCTGTGAAATCAAACAAGCTGTAAAGTCAGTTCAGATTTCCTCAGGCCTCCAGCCCCTTTGGGGCTCAGCCTCTGGTGCTCCGTGGGACCGCCTGCCTCCAGACATTGCCCAGAGTTTATGTGTGGAGAGGTAGGGGTGAGGGGTGAGAGCTCTGGCTTCTGCAGAGCCTTAATAGAGTTGGCTCAAATACAAGCACAAATTCTGACACAAAGCCCCTGCCCAGCCATTTGTTAGTAGAACATGAATTTCATGTGCTTTAAAAAGAAATTCCCTTGTAATTTGAGAGAGAACAAAGTCTCCTGGGAATTCAAATGGAAAAGAACTGCCCCTGAATCCTTTCCTAGTTTCTCAATGATATTAAAAGCTGCTTTAGTGAATATTGCCTCTTATAGACCTGTAACCTGGCACGCAATAGGCACCTGATAAATGACTCTACTGAAAGGTAGAATGAGAAAAGCTATAGTTGCCCTTGAGTTAAAGACTCCTTCCCCTCAAATTCATTCACTTCTCTGGCACTTTGTGCTCCCCTAAGACAGTCCTGAAGCTCATAACCTCACATCAGCTAGGAAGTTATCAGCCATTCACCCCCTTACAAGTTCACGTGGCTCAAAGAATAAACAAGTTTATTTACTAGTCAATGAAAATAAATGGGGATTCTACATATCCCTCATCGAATGGGTCAGAGCCAAAGGTCTGCTCACAACCATGTATAGCTGAGGATCATGGAACAATAAAAGCTCTTATCTGTTGCTCCTTATTTGTCCCCTTACCAAAACCCCGTCTCTCCTGATTGACGGTACCTCGCTAAAAGTCATCCTTTCTCCTTATCTGAATCGAAAGCTCTTTTCTAATCCTTTTTTATAATTTACAACCTTGTAGGCTGTTAACCTTCTTGCTAAGCCCCAAATTTTCAGTGTATAAAACTCTCAAAATCTCCTCTAATTGCTAGAGACCCCTAAAGACTATTCTGTCAAACTCTCTGTACTGTAAGAGAATCTCTTTGAATTCTTTCACATTAACTATCAATCATGACTTTCACACGCTTCACTGGGACCTAGTAATATCTGCCCTTTGCCAAGGGATCTACAGACTCCCCATTTATTTTCATTGACCAGTAAATAAACCTGCAAATAAATCTGCCTAGAACCTCTGGACACTGGACAGCTCCAGCAGATATCCTTCGTACTTATCTCCTACCTCAGTAGGTTTCTTGGGAGGAACTCTTGCAGTTCCTATGTGATTTTCCTAAAACAAAGACCTGACTATACCCTTCCTCTACTTAGTAAATTTCAGTGGGTCCAATTCCTCTAGAATTAAATATTAACTGCTTTTGAAAGTAATTAAACCTATTCCTCCAGTCTCCTTGATTCACACTAGAGACTCACCAAACTGGCTTCCTTGGTGCTCCTCCAGCACAGGCTGTTCTCCATGCTCAGGCTCCACCAGTTCATGACCTCCTTGTCTTGGAATCCTTCGCTTCTTCCATATCTCAGTCCAGGGGTTTCATGATCTAATTTTTAGGGCTTTGGGGAGGTGGCTGCCCCTCCACTTACCTTCTGTTTGTATTCCCAACCTACAAAGTTCATTCTAAAAGGGAAACATATCTCAAGTTAAACTCCAGCTCTGAGACTACCTCCCTGCTCTAAATTCAGTTTTAAGTCATTATTTTACCTTGCTAAGAGGGATGTTGATCATTAGAAAGAAATTGTGGCTACCTTTGTTAAAAGGGGGAAAGAGAGAGCCAATACCATGCTGATGAAAATGCTTTCCAATTGGAAGATTTCTTGATTCTCTCTAAAGGACTGGGATGATTAAATGGACTTCAAAGGATGATTGAATGGGCCTAGCATAGGACACTGTAGTCAACATCTCATATTACAGATTAGGAAACTGAGGCCCGGGAATGATTAATGACTTGCTTCATAGTACCCAAGGGATGAGCATCAGAAGCCCAATTTGGATCACAAATATGGAGCTGGAAGCAGCCCTTCAAAGCAACCTGGTCCAAATCCCTCGTTTTACAGATTGAAATTTGAAGATTACAGATTGGTAAACTGAAGCCCAGAAAATTTAAACAACTTGTCAACATAAAGAGTGTCAGAGGTGATATTTGAACCCAGGTCCTCTGATTATGGAGACAGTATTCTTTCATATATCTACCCAGGTGCACCAACGAGGGAGACATGAGATGGGATGGAAATGGCTCCTTATTCTACTTTTATTTTTTTTATGTAAGAAAACTGATGAAGCTCCATCCTATTTCATCTAACTTCAAAACAGAATAAGACCATCCTAAGACTCTCTTCTCACCAGAGCAGCAAATCCTCTGGGAGCATATACAGGTATTTACTCGCCTGCCTGTTCCATTGCCACGGCCTTATTGTATATCTCCAAAGCACTCCCAAGTCTAATAACTAATAACATCAGTCACTTGAGAGCTTTCAAGAGCTTTAGTATATTTTTTGTGCATTCAAAGCACTATCTCCTCCCTGGAACAGCCTTCCCCCCTCTCGCCCGCCTCCCCGCCAGAGTCTTCAGGGTTGACATTTTTATGAAATGCAATTGTGGTTTTGCTTTCTGGGCTATAATTTTAATTACAGTTGGGGAATGCATTATTTGTTTTATGCTTACAAACCAAAAGATAGCTACTATGGGGGCGGAGGTGTATGTAAACAAATAAGTTTGTGTATAGAACAGAGGGTCCCTGTCCCTCCCCATGTAGACACGCATGCTTCCACAAAGCACTGCCCCTGAATCTCATGCCTAATAGTGGATAGAGTTCTGGTCCTGGAATCAGGAAGACGAGTTCAAATCTTGTCTCAGACACTGACTACCTGTGTGACCCTGGACCGAACACTTAATCTTTGTCTCAGTTTCCACAACTATAGAAAGATAATAAGAATACCTTCCCCCCATCTGGGGCTACTGTGAAGTTCAAGTGAAATCATGGTTATAAATCAGTTATCTCAGTGCCTGACACATAGTAGGTGCTTAATAAATGTTTATTTTCTGTCCCCTGCTCAGGTGGCACATTTCCTCTCAATAAAAGTGGTTCTAATTTTCTTGAAGCCATCTTGGAATTACCTACTTTGGACTCCATTTGTCTTTCATTCTTGAAGATGACCATGACATCTACTGAAAAGGTCTGTTCTAGATCACCATTCTCTCTTCCTCCTCCAGAACCCCCTGGGTCCTTTAGCCAGATATGGATCAGGATGACTGGAGATCGCCCTCTGAACTATATTTGTATATGTGCTTTTAATACTGATAGTAGATAGAAGCTCCCTGCGGGCAGGCCTACAGCACTTTATCCATCTTTGTAGTCTCTAGAACCGGCACTTCATACTATGGGCAAGGAAAGAGACTCCACCTGTGATTAGACTAATATAAAGAATTTCCCGTGGATATCTTCAACATAAAGAAGATCCAACTCACTTCCAGTTGATCAATGATGGACAGAAACAACTACACCCAGAGAAGGAACACTGGGAAGCGAATGTAAACTGTTAGCACTACTGTCTATCTACCCAGGTTACTTATACCTTCGGAATCTAATACTTAATGTGCAACAAGAAAATTGGATTTATACACATATATTGTATCTAGGTTATACTGTAACACATGTAAAATGTATGGGATTGCCTGTCATCGAGGGGAGGGAGTAGAGGGAGGGAGGGGATAATTTGGAAAAATGAATACAAGGGATAATGTTATAAAAAAAAATTACTCATGCATATGTACTGTCAAAAAATTATAAATAAAATTTAAAAAAAAAAGAATTTCCCTTTTTCTATCAATGCAGCTCCAGAGCCCCAGTGCCATTTATACTCTTGGAGTCTACACTACAAGTGACCAGGCCACAAAGCCAGCATCAGAGGCAAGAGCTGAGTTTCAGAGACTCCTAGTTCTGAAACTGTCTCTCTAGCCCACTGTGCCATGCTGTCTTGCACAAAGTAGTTGCTTAATAAATGTTTATTGAAAAATTATGCACACCCTTTGAGCCAGCAATGTCACTACTGGATCTGAATCCCAAAGAGAGCAAAGAAAACAGAAAAGGACCTATATGGACAAAAAGACCAATAGCAGTTCTCCTTAGGGTAGCAAAGAATTGGACATTGAGGGGATGCCCATCCATTGGGGAATACCAAGTTATGGTGTGTATGATTGTGATGTAATACCATTATACAATCAAAAATATGAGCAGGCTGCTTTCAGGAAAACCTGGGAAGATTTACATAAACTGACACAAAGTAAAGTGAGAAGAACCAGTAACAGCAAGATGCAAGATGATCATCTGGGAAAGAGTTGTCTGTTCTCTGCAATACAACGAACCAGAAGTATTTCAAAGGACTTATGATGAAAAACTTTTATCTAAAGCCAGAGAAAGAACTGGGAGAGTCTGAGTGCAGATTGAATGTACTTTTTTCAAAATTTCTGTCTGTCTTTTCTTGTACAGCATGTATGGAAATATGTAATATGGAAATATGTTTTGTATTATTTCATAAGTACAATTGAGATCACATCTCTTGTCTTCTTGATGGATGGGGGAAGGACAAAAAATTAAGAGAGAATTTAGAATTCAAAGAATATTAATGAATGTTTAAAATAAATAAATTATATATATTATGTATATATGTACATATATGTATATCGTTTATGTATATTATATATGTACATATAAGTATATATTGTATGTATATTATATATGTGTACATATACATATATATTATGTATATTAGTATATGTACATATAATATATATTATGTTTATATACATATACACATATATTGTTTATATATTATGTATATATGTACATATACATATATATTTATGTATATTATATATGTGCATATAAGTATATATTGTATGTATATTATAGATGTATATGTATATATACACATATATTATGTATATTAGTATACGTACATATAATATATTATGTATATATACATATACACACATATTGTTTATATATTATGTATATATATATATATATATATATATACATATATTGTATAAGTTTCCTGATTAATTTTCTGAACATGACACAGTTGCTACCTCCAAAGAACTGATAATCTAACAGTGGAGAAATGAATCCTGTGGCCCAATAATTCAGCTCTAAGACCAACACAATAGGAAAAATGCTTATTCTATAGGGACACAGAATATAAAAAAGCTTTTTTAAAATCTGGAACAAAAATCAGAAGACTTCATGAAAGAAATAGCATTTTAACAGAGCCTTCAACTCATTTAGATGGAATAAAATTAGGGATGCGACAAGGCAGAGTTCATTTGAGTAATACAGGTTGGCTAGAGTTTAAAGTGTAGGAAGAGGAATAATCAGAGAAAAGTTTGAAGAGACTGAGGTCACAGTACAGAGAGCTGTGAATGCTGGGTTAAGGCACAGGCTTATCCAAAGTGACAAGAAACTGGAATATGCATTTGGGCCTTTGCACTCTCAAAGGCGTCATTGGAAGTGTGATTAGAAGGAAACATGGAGTCATGGCGAAGGATGTTCCAAACATGATTCCAAGGTTTTGAGCCTGAGTGACTAGGAGAATGGTAGGTGCTGTTCATAGAATTATCAAAGGAATCAGATCAGGAGAGAGAAATGCTTTTAAAGGGGCAGATGATCATTTCTGAGACTCAGTTTCCTCACCTGTAAAATGAGGATGATAATACTGCAATACCTCTGCCTTAGTCAAATGAGTTAATGTAACTAAATCACTCTTCCACCATTAAAAAAGGTATATAAATGTCCACTCTTTTTGGAGATAGAGATATCATTTATTGTGTTGATCCTCAGTCAATCTACTGATCAATTAGAATTTATTGAGCACTTAGTACCTGTTAGCCATTGTGCTAAGTGCTAAGGATAGAAAGAATGACAACTGGCCCTCCCACCAAAATTAAAAGGTCCTCTATGATCAAGAAGCCCATATAAATAAATAGGTGCATATATCCCAAAAGGGGCAGTCAGACATGACTGAAACAACTGAACAACAATAAATCTTGGAAGGGAAGGCTCCAGTGTCTGGGGGACCAGGAAGGCCTCCTGAACTTTTAAGATGTCCAACAGGGTAGTGGCAGTGTGATATACTAGGTGGTTGGTTGGTCATTGTTCTTCCTGAAGAGGACTAAAATGGCATCATTATGTCAAGTTCCAGTATGTCCGACTGGGGTTGCTCAGACCAATCGGAGCTCAGAATGCTCAGCTGCAGGTTGGACGCAGACAGTCCCTGTCTGGGGGCTTCTATAACTTTGTGCATCTCACATTTCTTCTGAGCCAATTCAATTCTGTTTTGCTCCCAGAGCCCAGTGCCTTCTCTGATGAGGGCACGCCATGCTCGGCCATCCTGTGCCAGTGTCTTCCATGTCTTACGATCAATCTGAAGTTCTTAAAAGAGACCCTGAGAATGTCCTTATATCACTTTTCCTGGCCATCATGTGAGCACTTGCCCTGGGCAAGTTCTCCATTAAAAAATAGTCTTTTGGCAAGTGTACGTTCGGCATTGGAACAATGTGGCCAGCCCAATGGAATTGTTGGCAGTAGAGTTGGGAGGTTTGGCAGTTTAGTTCCAGAAAGGAACTCGGTGTCTGGTACCTTATCCTGCCAGGGGATCTTCAGAAACTCCCTAAGACAATTCTAATAGAAGTGATTCAGTTTCCTGGCATGGCGACCAGGAAAACGTCAATAGCTAGTAAGTGTCTGAATCAGGATTTGAACTCAGCTCTTACTAACGCCACACCTAGTGTTCTATCCATTGTGCCATCTAGACATGGAGGCAAGAAGAGCCAGTTTTAAATCCTGCCTCAAATACTTACTAGACATTAATTTCATTTGGGAATATATCCTTCCTCCCTCCTCCCTGGAGAGATAATATATCTAAATATTAACATATCTGATATTTGATAATCAATAATAATTAATTTACTAATTATTTCATATTTAAATATTAATATATTTGTGAACAGTAAAGCACTAAATAAATGCCTGCTCTTATAAGGAGATGTTGAAGTACGATGGAAGCCAGTCTGCTTCTTCTTCTGCATATGAACTGGACCGAGCCATGTCCCCACTCTGGAATTCTCCGGCCCCTCCTGACCTCGTCTACGCTCCCATGACTTTTATTTCCCACAAGAGACTAAGAGATCAGAGAGTCCAAAACAGGGAGCAGCATCGGCCCCAGAGGCCCAGTATGAGGAGAGGATACTTTTGTTTGGCCAAGTATCAGGAAGAGAAGCAGCCCAGAGTGGGGGACTAGGGGGGAGCTGCTCCCTCCTGAAGGCTTTCATCTGCCTTCCCTGAGGACTATGGCCAGGGTCCAAGGCTTGCTGACCTTGGCTGGTCCCGTGCTCCAGATGTGTCCCCACTGGCTGATTTGTATCCTACATGGAAGAGAAGCAGATCCAGGTCATTGGAGAAAGGTAGAAGAAGAGCAGCTTCAGAAGCCCGAGATTTACCTAATTGACTCTGGGGCCATTTTCTGACATGAGAATGGTAGGACAGAGCTGAGCTTCCCGGGAGGGAAGTGTGCTCTCTGTTCAAGCTGTTGTATTTAATAACACGAAGCCGCTGGGGACACAGATGGCCGTGGAGGACATGGTTATTTATTCTCCCTTCACCAAAAACAACACCAGCATGTGGTTTAGGCTAAGTCACGTGATCTTCCTATGGCCAGCAATTCTTACTATCCCATTTCTTCATCTTGACCAGCAAACAAAAAGCAGAGAGAAAGGAGAGCATGGAGGTTCTTTACATTCTGAATTTTTAGCTACAGGTTGTCTTTCTCTCAGAGGATTACCAGCCATCCCCCCTTTCCCTCTTCCCCCACATTACTTGGGGTCCTGAGAGCATCTCAGACATGGAGGGTGGTTGGTCATTTTCCTGCGTTTTTAGTCTAGATCTAGTGTTTAAGTGGTGCAGGAACAACCACTGTAGAAACTCTCTTCAAGAATTCAGATCAGTTTTCTTGTGTGACAAGATAATTGTATAAATATATATTCTTATATTGAATTTAACATCTATTTCTAACATGTTTAACATATATTGGACTACTTGCCAACTAGGGGAGGGTGTGGAAGAAGGGGGAAAATGGAATACAATGTTTTGCAAAGGCTAATGTTGAAGAACTGTTCACGAATATGTTTTTAAAAATAAAAAGCTTTAATAAAAAAAAGAATTCAGATCAAAAAGGAAAAAATGAAAAAGAAAAAATAGAATTCAGAACAAAAGAAAAAGAGAAAAAAGAATTCAGATTTTAAAAAAAGATAAAGAAGAAAATAATTCAGGTCCACAGCTGGACAGTAACTAGGATCAGAGTTGCCAGCAGCACTGTGCACTTGCCCAGGGTCACGAGGTAGACTTTACCAGAGAGCATACTTTAAACTTGTTGTTGTCCATCCTTTATTCTCAAATAGGACCATGACATCATGTTGGGGATGCCTCCCTGGCAGGTGAACTGGATTTCAGGGAAGGAGGGCTGGGCAAGGTCACCTGCCTCACTCACTTTCCCCTCCAGAGCCATCAGGGTCCAGTGGCCAGATCAGGACTAGAGATGACTTCAAAGCAAGATCTTCAGGACCCCACAGCCAGCTCTCGGTCCTTTTGACTGCAGGGTTACATGTGGATGAATTGTGTAATCTGGTTTTACTTACTGGTTAATTTGTGTAGTAAAAGTGCTGGTCAAGACAAAGCCCATAAAAGTGGGCTATGACCCTGTACTTCTTGCTGCTAAGAAGATCAAAGCTGGTAGATTCTTTGAGTTGCGGGATTCTGAGCTGCTGGTAGCCTCAATAAGTCCATTCCTAATGGGATATGGAGTCCACCAGACTTCTTAAAAAGGAACAAACCAGTTGAGGTGAGAAAAAGATAAAGTTCAGGTTTCCATGTTGCCCAGCAGTGTAGTCTAACCCTTGTGAGACTGCTGGAGTTTTATGAAGATGGGCCTCCATAGAAATCTGATCTCCTATAAAGTATGGACTTCCCTGGTTTGAAAGCTCTGTTCTGGACTCAGTTTCCTAAATCTACCTTAGCTACTTGGTCCTTGGCAATCCCCCAACTCTCTGGGTCCTGGAACAGCCTTCATGTTCTCTGGTTACACTCTCTTGCATCCCAGTTTGGACCATATCTCTCCAGCCCCAGGTGAGGGATACCCTCACAGGTACAGTGAGAGTTCCTTATCACCAGCAGGTGTTGGCTCCCATGACCCACGATAGTCTTGTGGGATGCAATCCATCTCTCTGAAGTTTTGACCTTTTATGAAGGTTATAGGTGCCCTCAGTCATGGCATATCTCATGATTGGGATGCTGGGTAAGGGGATGGGGGTGGGAGGCAGCGTGCAATTGGAACAAATTTGTAGAGATCTCTGAGATTTATTTCTCAGCCAATGGAAAGCAAATGAGCTGAGATTTCATAAAATACTTTAAATGCATCAATTTGTCTTTGTGAAGCATTCTGTTTTTCTCCAATAGCTTCATGCCTTTCCTACCCAAGGGAGAAAACTAATAAAAATCCCATATAAACCTGCTTCATAACACACTAAATAGCTTGGTAGGCTGATAGTAGCCCTCCTTCTGCAGAAGCTTAGCAGCCCAGCTGTGGAAATGATAAACTCCAGCTCCTCACAGTGGAAAAAAATATATATATTCCCTCACTTCATTTTCATTGTAAAAGGGGAAAAGTTTTCACAAACAATCCAGGCCTCAGGGAAATCATTTTGGTTTCAAGCTAAACAACCCAAGGTAAAAATACAAACATCTCATATTTTTTCTATAAATATTTTTGGAAAACCCATTGCAAATATGGAAAGTATATTTTAAGGTATAACAATAGAGACATTTATAGCAAAAAGTTCCTCTGTTGCCTCACATAAGCTTGAATCATTTTCTTTCTCTGGAGGTGAAGTTATGCACAGATGTCTCCTTGACTATTTAATAACTCTCTTTCATGCCCCTAGGCTCTAATCTCTCCAATTAATCCTCTAAACTACTACCTGAGTAATCTTATGAAATGTTAGAATGTCACTCCTATACTAAAAAAAACCTTCCATGGCTCCCCATTGCCTATTAAATAAAAATTTACATTCCTGATTCTTGATAATCAGTCAAAATTATATGCAAAAGTAAAAATGTCTATCAATATCAAGCCTTCCTTTCAATCAGTGGCTTTAACCTCCTATTTCACTATGGTTACTTAAAAGAGATAAATACAGAAATGTGTTCATCAGGGCTCTGGAGGACTGAAGAAAATTCATGAGACAAGCTTGCAGCCCCAATTGTTTGTATTGATTAATTATGTTTGATTCCATCCATTAAAATGTCAATTTCAGACACTCTAAACAATGTTCTACCAATAATAGACACTTATTTGCTGTCATCAGAGATAGGGATGCTCACAGGAAATAAATTTTTCAATTACTTAATTATTGTTCTTTTAAATTCCAAAACTTTTGTTTAAAAATTTCATTCCATTATTTTGATAGAAATCTTCTTTCTCAAATATATTACACACTCTCTTGACTTCATAGGCTGTGTACTAAATGCAATTTCTTGATGGATGAAAAATGGATTTTCTTGCTTTGGTTCAATTCAAAAAGCCTTTTTTTTTTCCTTGGTATCGATGGATAGAGAACCAGTGTTGGAAGGACAAAGATGTGGATTCAATTTTCATACTTCCTTCTCATGCTGGCTTTTGCAGGTGTGATTCACATTGGGGGCTTGGAATTAGTGAAATCACAGTCCAGCCTCCAAAAATAAATCGGCAAGGTTTTGGGCAAGATGCTGATGATACTGAATTAGCCACCGTAGTTGGGATCATCAAAAAGAATGTCCAATCAAATTAAAAGAGATTTGTGGGCCTGCTTATATCCCCCACCATAACTTTCCATCTTCTGTCTCCATGCTTTGCCCTCTATCCTTTCTCCTCTAGCCTTTATAAAACCCCTCTCTTTCAATTTCAACTTAAATGAAATGCCCTTGAAAGGACTCTACTGATACTCTACTCGCACGCTAGAATTTACTTTGTAAATATATTATATTTGCTTTCCTAGATATGTTTCCATCTATATCTATCTATCTAGATTTCTAGAGGACAGAGACTACTTCATTATTCACTTTTTATGCCCATGTTCTTATACCAGTGCCAGACATGTAGAAGATATTTAATAAATACTTATTGAATAAATGAATGGCATACCTATCATATGGAAAGACACCATATTATCATATCATTTCTTATATGGAACCAAGCTCCATTTCCCATAATGCTCTATTTCTATGGCTCATCATCATGGCATCTGGACTGTCATAAACAATTCTAATATTGCTCTAACTTAATCATAATATCTCTGTCTATATTTCTCCTAAAGTTCCTTTGCTGACATCTCATCAAGGAGGTTTTATGCCTTTTTTTAATACTATGCCAATAGAATGCAAATCTTGGCATGTTCCATTAACCCAAAAAAGTATTCCACCTGGGTCTAGTTCTGGACTCTCATCTGTTTCCTGAGGAAGCACTGAGTTCCACTTGGAGAGATCCATCACCCATTAAGGTAGGCCATTAATCATGAGCTCCTTTGACTGAGGGAAGCTCTGCAGATCCATCCACTACATCATGGCATCTTTGTTGATGCTACTGAAACTGCTTCTGGGGAATAAGGGTCATTTAGCTGTTATGAAAGAAACAGCACATTCTCCAAATACTACAAGTTTGCAGATGATAGAAGGGAGAGGTTTTGCCCCCCTGAGTAAGACTACAGTGATAGGGCAAAGTACACCCCTAGATGGGGTTTTGATTAAGTTACTTTTTAAGTTGTCAATTTTTTTGCCCTTGAACAAAGCCCTGCTAGCCCCATCCTAGTTACAACTCAATGGGGAAAAAGTAGATGAAGACCATTACAGTCTAGGAGCACTGGGTGGAAGTTGTGAAAAGGCATTATCTTTGGCTTAATATAAGGGAAAATGCCCTAAAAATGAGGGGTCCTCCTGTTTTTGGAGGTCTGCAAGCACACTGAAATGATCAACTGTTTATATAATTGAGAAGATTCCTGATCAAAGTTGGGTTGGAACAGCCTCCAGCCTCCAATTCTATGATTCTATAACTGATTTCTATACAATAGCCATTGATTGCTTGCCCCATGTAAGGCTTTTGTGCTGTACCATAAGGGCGGTAAAAATGAATAAGATTTGGTCCCCAGAATCAAGAAGCATGCAATGCAGATCGGGATGGAGGCGAGACACAAGGAGGTACCAAGGAGATCATTTTTAGAAATCCATTTCAGCAGTGAGAGCTAAAGGTGGTGAGAACTGCTGTTCATTTAAGAACTCCTGGGATGGTAAAGCTGCCAGGTGGTACATTTACAGAGCTTACAAGGCTCCAAGGCAGTATGGTATAATGGATAATTAATAGTGATAATAACAGTCACGGCAATAATAGCATTTATAGAGCACTTTAAGGTTTTCAAAATGCCTTACAAATATTTCCTTTTATCTTTATAGCAACCCCTTGAGATAAGTACTATTATCGTCCCCATTTTACAGATGTGGACATTGAGACAGAGTTTAAGGGACTCGCTCCAGGTCACACAACTATTTTCACAGATAAGATTTTAACTCAGGTCTTCCTGATTCCAAGTGTAACATTCTATCCATTTGTACCATAGAGCTGCTTTAGGGGATTTGGTTTCAAGGGTGATATGATTATAATAGAATATAATAAATATAATATAATTAATATAATATAATATAATATAATATAATATAATATAATATAATATAATATAATATAATATAATATAATATAATATAATATAATGTAATGTAATGTAATATATAATTAATATAATATATTGAGCATATATTGGGCATGTGACCTTTATGACTAACCTTTTAGTGTTCTAAGGCTATAAATCACCAAGATGCCCATCCGCATTGGGCTAGCAAACAGCTCTCCATCTGGGAGTTCTCTATATCAATGAAATCACAGGTCTAGGCTCTAGGTTGAGCTCCACTTACAAAGCTGAATTTGCATCAAAGCTCCACAGTGTTACCAACTCTCTTGGCCACAGTGAGCTAAACTGCTGGTCTCCTGGGTCAACAAGGTACCTGATACTGTACAGTGATAGGGGTCGAGGAGACCCTGCAGTTGAGAGGTAGCATGTGAGCCCCAATCATCTGACTTTAAAAATGTATCACTGATATGTCCAGGTCAAAACCTCATATCCATTACTGCTGTCTTGCTGTCAGCACAAAGTGTTGGCAGAGGCTAGAACTCAGCCTCCAAATTGAGTTGGCTTGTTCTCAGGGCTATTTCCTTGACTTTTCCTTAAGGAAATGAAGCAGAAAATAAAATGAGGAAACACAGCCATGAAAAGCCTCATGGGATTGTGCCTTGTTTTGTTTGTTTGTTTGTTTTCATAAGCAAGATTGGATTTCTTCCTATTTTCATTAGTTCATTCAATCAATAACTATTTCTTGAGTGTCTGCTTTGGATCTGCCAGTGTGCAAGGAACTGTGGGAAGAGACCAAAAAACAATCTCCATCCATAGCCACTGCGCTTAGTGAATTCACAATCAAGTTTATAGAATGTCAAGGTCATAGATTTAGGGAAGGAAGACTACTCAGAGTTCAACACCTTCATTTTACAGATAAAAAAAAAAAAACTGGGACTCAGAGGAGACAAGATATACATACAAGAACATACATGTGTTCATGTTCAATTCATACATTATTATGTGGCTGCTCTGGATCTTACAGAGCTTCACTTAGTAGTGGGATGCCACGTGGGCCCTAAGGGTCAATGGAGACATATATAAAGTAATTGGTCTGCATGTGTGTGTGAGAGAGAGAGACAGAGAGACCGTGTGTGTGTGTGTGTGTGTGTGTGTGTGTGTGTGTGTGTGTGTGTGTGTGTATGTAGAGTAAGAGACAGAGACAGAGAGATAGACAGAGACAGAGATGGAGAGAAATAGTCAAAGGCAGACAGACATACAGAGAAACAGAGAGAAACACAGTCAGACAGACAGAGACAGACAGAGACATAAAGAGAAACAGAGAGACAGACAGACAGAGAGACAGAGAGACAAAGAGAGACAGACAGACAGAAAGAGAGGGGGAAATATAGAGACAAAAAGAGACTGAGAGAAAGACAGAAAGGAAGAGAGACAAGACAGAGACAAAGAGACAGAGTGGAAGAGAAAGACAGAGAGAGACAGAAACAGAGAAGAGACAGAGAGAGAGACAAAAAAAGACAGACAGAAACAGACAGAGAGAAACAGAGATAGACAGAGACAGAGATAGACAGAGAAACAGAGACAGAGACAGGCAGAGAGACAAAGAGAGACAGACAGAAAGGGAGGGGGAAAGAGAGACAGACAGACAGACAGAAAGGAAGAGAGACAAAAAGACAGGGACAGAGAGACAAAGAGAGGAGAAAGGGTATAAAGAATAGCATCTGAATAGTGTCTTTTGAAGAAAGCTAGGATTTCTAAAGATGTGGAGGTCAGAAGGCAGTGTGTTCCAGATATGGTGGACCACCCGTGCAAAAATGTGGAGGTGAGACACGGAAGCAAGAAAGTCAGTTTGATTGAAAGGTGGAAGAAGGGCAGTAAATGAGACTGGAAAAGTAGCGAGATCATTTATAGGTGACTTTAAATTCCACATTGAGAATTTTATATTTTAACCATCAGCTCTAGGGAGCCACTAAGTATTATCAGTTCTCCTGGTTCAGACTTTTTGTTCTTGTCTTCACATCCCCAGCACCTACCATAGTGCTTGAGACATACAGAAGATGGTTAATAAATGCATGTCAAGGTATAAATGTTTATTCACCATCATTCAGGAGAGAGAAGGGGGTTATATGTAGATTTGGATTTATCTTCATAGTGATCATTGCTGAACCTGGGGAACTGATAGGATTGCCAAGAGAGAAGAGGACATGGAATGAGGCAGAGTCTTAAGGTACGGAAAGGACCATAATGTCACAGCTGGAGGATGCTCTAGCTGATGAATACCTCAGGGTCATCTGCCATTTTGTCAAAAACCAGAAAGGTAAGGGGAGCAGGAGGGAGGAGGGGGAGAGTAAGAGGGCCAGATCTTGAAGAATCCTAAAATAGTATTGGAAATTTTAGGTTAGTTTACATAGGAAAAATCCCCCATAGGTTCCCACAGAGTTCAGGGTCCCTTCACTGCTTATATTTTTGTGTCCATAATTTTCAAATCCCTTAGTTCCAAATCTCAATAAATCTTTGCACCAGATCTGAACACACACACACACACACACACACACACACACACACACACACACACACACACACACCATGAATTTGAAGAGAATTAAATATTTAAAGTAATCCAAAGAAAACCAAAGTAATACCAGAAATTATCCCTTCCCTAAAGAAATAAAGAAATTAACTCTCCCTCAGATTTTTATGACATCCCTGGGAGAGGGAATGTTCCTGCCCAGTCTACTTCTGATCTTCAGGTGCTGTCTTATTGCTACTCCACTGTTTCTTAGAGCAGCTGTTCCCTGCTGCCCCATAAACTGTAAATATTGCTTCCCCACAGAGCTGATGCTAGGTATGCGTCCACTGGGCTGTTGCTGCCACCTATGGCTAGGAATATTCTTTATTGAGCCACTACTACCTACTGTTGGACTCCCCACCACCATCCTGTTTCAAATTATCCTATCCCTTATGGTCTTTTAGCTCTTTTGTGAGTCAGGCCCCCAGCTCTACCCAGCCAAGAAAGAAGAGAGCTCTTAAAATAAGTAATGATCTCTGAAACCCTTTAGAAATCCCTCCAGGTCCATTTCATGTTTGGGGGAAATAAATTTCTTTCAAATCTCACCATGGCCTTTTGGGAGTGAGCTACAAAATCACGGCAATTTCCCTGGAGCTCCAACATACAATGTATTGCAAGGAAACACTCAGCAACACTGGGCGGGTAACTGGTTTTCTGAATGTCTATAGCTACATTCAATTTGTTGTTCTTCTTACAGATATATGTGTGTACACCTATATGTATGTATATAGAAAGAGAGCTCTATATATATATTAGACATATATGATACATATCTATATAGATATCTAGATTCCTAGGTCTGTGATATGATATATGTAATTCTGTGATAAGAGTGCAGCTACAAAGAGATAATTTTAAAACATGGATGTGAGCAGGATAAGAGTTGGTGAGGAAGGAAAGGTTCAAGAGTAATTCAAATGGGTAAGGAGTTCTGAACAGGGCTCAGCTAGAAGTAGTTTGGACAGCCCTTGACCCCTAAGATTAAGACTATCTACCAGGAATGGGAATATCTAAATATCAGGGAACACAAGAGTATCTGAGTATGGACATGGCCCCCAAAACAGACATGCTGAACCATCCTCTGCCAATCAAATCATCTCAAAATGATGAGAGGGATGGCAAAAGTTCTTTTTTAGCTGAATCCTACAAAAGAAAGACACTGATAAGCCTAAGAGTTCCATGCCTTACAATTTTTTCTTCTCCAAATGAAGTGATGTCTGCCACTCCAAGATCAATCTGGCTTCCTTAGAGGGGGATTGAAAAAAGAAATGGAAAAAGGAGAGATCTTTTCCAGCAGCACATATGCAGACTTTCAGTGCTCCTTCTCTTCTATGTTCACAGATCTGCAAGGAGTGCCTTGATATTTTTTTATTCATTCATTCATTCCTTTATTGATTCTTTGATTTATTTGTTTGTTTATTTGCTGAGGCAATTGGGGTTAAGTGACTTGCCCAGGGTCATATAGCTAGGACATGTCAAGTGTCTGAGATCAAATTTAAACTCAGGCCCTCCTGACTTCAGAGCTGGTGCTCTATCCACTGCGCCACCTAGCTGGCCTGCAAGTAGTGCCTTTTAAAAGACTTTTTTTTTTTTTTTTTTTCTTTTTCCCCCTCCTAATTCTCATTCACAGCAATGGTCCAGTGTGTATCACTTTTTTTTTTTTTTTTTTTTTTTTTTTTTTTTTTTAACAAAAAAAGAAAGTAGTTGGATTCAAAAGTACCTGCAAATCTCAGGATAAACCCTTAAGGAAGGGAGTGTCCTCTAGCTGTATTAATGAAAACTTTACCCATCATCCTCAAAACAAACAAACAAAAAAAGGAGTTAAAAAGGAGGAAAGGTTTTTATTCACTAGAATCATTACCCTTCTAAACATCTTCCCCTATACACACACTCCCTTTGTAGCTGTTTAATCACTAAAATAAAAGTAGAATTATCATATCTTTGACATGATCTCTGATCATAATATTCCTTGTTAAACTCATAGCATGATTAGTGTCCCAACTAATCAGAATTTCAAAGGTCACTGGTCTCCAATTAAATGGAAAGCTAGATCTCTATTAGGGTAAATAATGAATTCTGTGAAGGGGTCAGATGCATTAAATTCACATTATTTAAAGTGATAATTATGTAAAATGTCATTGGTTGCAGTCCAATGCAAATATAAAGTTGAATTCAAATAACAACCACTTTTAGGGATTCATCATTCACTGTTCACACTAATCAGGACCTAATTGTAATCAAGTTATAGACTTTAGAATTATATGGACCTAACTCCATCTTATTACAAAAGAGGAAACATCTCTAGGGAGCAGTAAATATCATCCAAAGGCACACAGCTTAGCCAGAGCCAAGAACATGATCTAGGTCTCAACTTCCTTCAGTTCTTATAGTTTTATCTGACTCTTCATGACCTCATTTGGGGCTTTCTTGGCCAAGATACCAAAGTGGTTGGCCATTTCCTTCTCCAGGCCATTTTCCAGATGAGGAAACAGAATGAAGTGACTTGTTCAGGGTCACACATTTAAGTGTCTGAGGTTGCATTCAGGAAGAAGAGTTTTTGTGATTTCAGACCAGTGCTTGATCCACTGAACTACCTTGACTTCTATTGCCAGTCTATTCCTTCAGAGATGTTCAACAAAGTAGTTGAACTCCAAATTCTGATTTGAAATCAGAAAGCTGGAGTTAAATTTTGGCTCTGACAAGCAATTAACTTCGCTAAGTCTCAGTTTATTCATCTAAGGACAACTAGGTGGTACAGAGGCTAGACCTGAGTGCAAATTCAGCCTATGTGACACAATTTCTGCAGGCCACAATTTCCTCATTTGTAAAATGGGGACAATAATAATAGTGTGATAGCCTCCTACAGTTGTTGTAATAACCAAACAAGAATATTATTTGTAAAGTGCTCCACATAGTGCCTGGTACATATAATCACAGTAAAATTGGGATAATAAAATCTCATAAGATTGTTGTATAGAACAAAGGAGATAATGAATGTAAAGTCAATCACTAGAGTTTTATAAACCTTAAAGCAATCCATTTAAATATCAACTAGTAATATTAAATATCTAAAACTACTATGGTTCATGCTCAAAACAAGCCTGGACATATGTCAAACAGAACTTGGTTTTAAAGTAGGTTTATTTTTTTTCCTAAGATTTTATTTTCACCTATATAGAACACAGGGGAAAAATTATCTTAGAATTTTAGAGACTTGCACAAAAGAAGACATCTACCCATCATTTATGTCTTTACTTCCTTCCCATTCCTCCACTTTTAGTCTCCTCTACAAATCTCTTTAAATCATTTCAGAGAGAGAATTGAAAGCAGCCCAGAAGAATAGGAATTCAGTCAGTATAGAAATCTATCCCATTGGAACAGTAGGTGGTGCAGTGGATAGAGCACCAGCCTTGAACTCAGGAGGACCTGAGTTCAAATCTCTTCTCAGACACTTAACACTTCCTAGCTGTGTGATCCTGGGCAAGTCACTTAACCCCAGCCTCAGAAAAAGAAAAGGGGGGGAAAAAAAGAATGTAGAGAGACAGTAATGAGCAAAAAATTGGTTTTTCCATTCCATGCATAAGTAAGTAAGCATGTTCATGAGCAAAGGTTATAATAATGTTTGTGGTTCAAAGATCATCCACATAATAAGGGAAAGAAAGAAAGGAAAGAAAGAAAGGAAAGGAAGAAAGAAAGAAAGGAAAGAAAGGAAAGAAAGAAAGAGAAAAGAAAAGAAAGAAATCTATCCCATACAAAATCGTGTCCACTCTGAAGGTTATATTGATAGCATGAATAATAATCCTGGAGCCCACAGGCCACACTCAGTCACTCAGAAAGTCGATATAAGATATATTTGCCAGACAGTCCTGTCTCAGTTGAACCAATTGAATGAAAGCCTAAGAAAGGAAGTCTCAGGTAGAGGAGGAGGAATATAGAAAGAATCTTTAGGAGCTATTTATTATGAACAGAAAGACTAATTTGAATGTGCCAGAGTTATATGATCTAAAAAAAGTTCAGGAGACATAATTTCTGGATAATTAGCCATTTTATTAATTACGACTAGTGAGTGATTGCTAAAAAGATGGTCATTTGGCTCTCTTTCATGTATCAAAGATGGATCATGGCAACCTGTTGATGCTTATATGCCCTAGGAAGAGTAGCAATCAACTCTGATTGGTTAACAATTAATTCGAAGCATGAATATTATAATGAAAGGTGGGCCTATTCTAATGAGGATCTGGTGATTGGACTTTGATTATGTCACTTTTACTCCTAAACCATCCAGGCCCAAGGCAATCTAAACAAAAGATCTAGCCTCAAACTACTAAAATTTGAGAAGAACACATTGGATTTCTCTACTTAGGTAGGATCTGAATGAGATTGAGGAGAAGGTTAAATACAATCTCATTATCAGCCCTATTCTTCAGGGTCTAATTTAACTTAGAGAATGAGGAATAGAAAGGGGAAAACATCCTGGATCTCATGTATAGTAAATGCTTATTCATATTTCAGAGAAACCTTTTTGGAGGATTCAGTTGGGTCCTCTATTCCTCAGTTTATTCATCTATAAAATGAGATGTTTGGGCTAGACTAGGGCTTTTTAAATTTTTGCCTGAAATTGTTTATATAACCCCAGATATATCAGTATATAAAATAGACACACAATCAAAAATTCACTTTTAATACATCATAATTTAGCCACACCCAATTCAATTAGCAATCTCCTTATTGGGATTGTGAGCCCCAGTTTAAGAAGCTGTGGACTAAATGGCCTCTGCATCCCTTCTAGCTCTAAATCCCAAGAGAAGTCGGGCCAGCTGTACCCTCCATGCCAACTACTGGATACACACACCTTAATGAAAGACCCAGTGGGACGGAGCTCACAAGCAGTAAACAACAAGGCTCTAGAGAATGCAAATGGGAGAACATCACTCCAGTTTGACCAAGAAAGTGACAATAAACCAAACCCAAGATTACTGGTATCACTGCGACGAAGCCTTCCCAGATGTTCTTGAGGAGAGCAGCCTTCTAAGACAAGAATATCTAGAGCTAGAAGGGGCAATAGAGGCCATCTAGTCCAACGTACTCATTTTACAGATGAGGAAACTGAGGAATAGAGGGCCCAACTGTGGGGTGGGTGGGGGATGTTGGATAGACATCTAAGGAATGGAACCGAGTCAAATTTAGGCTGACTTCAAATTCAGTGTCTTCCTAGTACATATCAGTTCAGCACCCACTCCAAATCCAAGATCCTAAAACCCTATGTGCTCAGGCTACCTAGTTACTTTAAGAGCTACCTCCTCCATCCTCCCCTGGAGATCAGGGCTCAGCTCTACAGTGTCCACCTTCCTTGGCCCACTGCCTAGATCTTCCCCTACCTACCTCTGCTTAGGAAAACCCATTTGTCCCCCATCTAGAAGGGAATATGGTCCAGTGGAAACAGCACTTACTCTGGAGTCAGAGGTCCTGGGTTCAAATGCTATCCTAAAGCTTACTACTTATGTGACCATGGGCAATTCACTTAAATTCATTGAGCCTCAGTTTCCTCATCTGTAAAATAAGGAACATAAGAAGCAAGTAGGGTGGTTCAGTGCATAGAGCAGCAGCCCCAGAATCAAAAGTTCTTAAGTTCAAATCTAGCCTCAGACATTTACTAGCTGTGTTTCTCTGGGATCGTCCCTTCACCCCGTCTGCCTCAATTTCCTCATTTATAAAATGAGCTGGAGAAGGAAATGATAAACCCCTGGCAGTTTCTTTGACAAGAAAATCCCAAATGGAGTCATGAAGAGTCAGACACAGCTAGTCAACTAAATAACAAAAAAAAATTGAACATGGATTAGACATCCTCCAAACTCCTTCCCAGTTCACGATCTGGGAAGACTCCATATGATCACTTTCCTCAGAGTCCTGCCAGGTGACTGACTAGTTACTTATGTAAGTGCCTACTTGTTAGTGTGTGAAAATGGAGTGATGGAGTGATGTTCTCAAATTTGCTTCGGTCTCATAATAACCCTGGGATTTAGGTTCATTTTACAGATAAGGAAACTAAGGCAAACAAAAGTGGCTGACTCCCCTCTGGTCATGCAGCTAGAAAGTCTTTGAAGATAAATTTAAATGCAGGTCTTCGCAAATCCAGATCCAGGGCTTTCTCCACTGACTCATCTATTTTTCTCATGTTATCACAAGAGCTTAGAAGGGTATTAGAGATGATCTTACCCAATTCCCCCATTTTGCAGATGAAGAAACCTACCCTATTTAAAGTTGCCTCAGTATCATAAAGACCTGGATTAAAATTCTGCTTCTAATACTGGCTATGTGAACTTGGACAAGTCACTCGCCTCAGTTTCCTCACCTGTAAAGGGAAGAAAGCACTATAATCCCTCCTTCTGATGATAAGGTTCAAATAATAAAATGTAGGTAAAAGTACTTTAGGAACTTTAAAGTATTGCTGAAACATCCATTAAGAAAAAAGGGATAGCAGGTACCGTCAATGTCTTAGCCCAGAGGGAATGAATCCATTCATTGGTGGGATTCTGGGTACTATCCAGGCCAGAAGGAAAGAAGTTCTCTTGGCCCTTGTATCACACCATCAGCCAGAAGGGCCTGCCTCACTTAAACACTTCTCTTCTATCAAGCTGTCCACCTGAGTAGCTCTTATTACCTGAGCCAACACTGCTGTTGTTTCCATAACCAGAGATGGCTGAGAGCTCCTTCTTCTGTCTCCATATTTAGTCTCAACCAACTTTTCATTCAGACCAAGAACTCAGACCAACGAATATCTGAGTTGGGAGAAGCCATGGAGATTCCCTTGGCCTAAGACCCTCAATAGCACCCTAGACTTCAAGTTTCTCTTACAACATAATGTAGACAGATAAAATTCACACAGAATTTTCTCCATTTGGTTTATTTCAAAGTGTCATGTTCATCCAAGGGAAAGACCAGGAGCACATGTTTCTTTCTAATATTTCAATAAGATTGAGAAAAAATTCTAGGAAATAAAATAAAGGTTCCCTCCAATGGCCTCATCATTAATGACGGTTGCCAGAGATTAGCCAATTACAACAAATAGACCATGTACAAGAATTCACCAAGGGGTATCTGCAAGTGATTGTGGGATACAGAGCTGATTTTAAACACTTTGGGCCTTGCAACTAATGGGCAAAATTAAATTCTGCCAAATGCAAATAATTTGTTATTAGCCAGAATTTTGGATCCTCTATGCTCAGATTTGTTCTGACTACAATTTTGCCTTTTCAGTTTCATGCTATGTGGATCCAAGTATATATTCCCTCCCCCTATCAACTCCTTTATTCGCCATGGGGACACCAAGCCCCAAAACATCCAAACATGAATATTTGGAAGATCTGCATGTGCTACTTTCCCTGCCTTGGTGAACATTCTGGCCCATTTTCTAGGTGAAAAATTAACCCACCAGAGCCTAAATCAATATCTTCCCTAAAGTAGTCAAAAAGCAGTGAAGTGGAAATGCCCAATTCCCAGTAGTAAGAACAGAAGAGGAAAACATATCAGCATTGAAATTTGGAAGTAAGATTCCAGCCTGACTCAGTCATCAAGTACAACTGTAGAAACCGTGACGTTCATCTCACTGCTGACAGAGGCCGACGTCAACTGGATTCCTCCATCAGTGGTAGGGACCTTCCCACTGACAATCTCATCTGTGTTTCTCTTGGGCCGAATCAGGATGATGTAGCACTTGGGGGCAAATATACAACCGAGCAGACCGAAGCTCGATGCCAGGATGGCGAAGATTTCCACAGCCACTTTGAACTTGCCCTTGGTGCTTAAGTAAGCGGGGACGAAAGAGATCCAGACAATAAAGAATACCAGCATCCCGAATGTGACGCATTTTGCCTCGTTGTAATTATCGGGCAGCTTGCGGGCAACAAAGGCGGTTAGGAAGCAGAGAAGGGCCAGAAAGACGTCGAATCCAAATACCGAGCACAACAGCTCAATGGAGCCTTCATTACATTCCAGGATGATCTTAATGGTTTGGGACTCCATGTTTTTGTACAGCTTAGGGGGCATTATTATCAAATAGGCAGTGCAAAGACCCGTCTGGATGAGAACCGAAACGAGCACGATAATCTTTTGACAAATGGGCCAGACAGATATAAATCTGACTTTTGATTTGGATGCTCTATGGGATGAATATAATGTAATGCTTTTACCCAAAATGCAGGAGAGACAAAGAGAAAAGCCCAAAGCGAGCGTCACCTGACGGGACTTGCAAGACCAGTCATAGGGCTTGCCAATGAAGAGGAGAGAAGTAAGAAGGATGATGATGATAGAAAGCTGGAGAAGAAAACTCAACTCCCGGTCATTGGCTTTGGCCAGGGGAGTTTTCCTATAAACCACATACACAATTGTCACAGCCAGGACCACCAGCGCGCTAAAGATGGACAGGGTCACGAGGGTAATGCCTAAGGCTTCATTGTAAGCCAGGAATTCCACCTCTTTCAGGACACAGTCACTGTTGTCATCATTGGACCAGTAATCCTCACCACATTTGTCGCATTCCCTCGAACCTGGAAAACAAATGGAAGAAAAATGAAAATTCTGGAACGGGCGGGGAATCCTGTTTTCTTTGGACCACAATGAAAGAGTGAGAAATCTTAGAAGTCACCTAAACCAATCCCTTCATTTTACAGATGAGGAAAGTGAAACTCACATAGGTTAATGGCTTGCCCATGCCCCAAGGGTGTAAGAGAAGTAGTAGGGCCAGATTTGGAGTCCTGAGTTCCAGTCATAACCTTGGCACTTACTACCCAAGTGACCTTAGGAAAGCCACTAAATCTTGTGTGATCTCAGTTTTCTCAGGTGTAAAATAAAACAATGGAGCTAGATAACTTTTAAGGCTCCTTCTGGCTTGGGGTAAGTCAGTCAGCAGGCATTTATTAAGCACTTACTATGAACCTAAGAACTATGTCAAGTACTGGGTATACAAATGTCAAGACAAAACAATTTTGGGCCTCAATGAGATTATATTTTACCAGGAAAGCAGCACTATATATATGTGTGTGTGTGTGTGTGTGTGTGCATGTGTATATATATACATATATGTGTATGTATATATGTATGTATATATATACATATATGTGTGTATATGTATATATGTGTATATACCATATACATGAATACATATATATATGAACATTCTATATATATACCATATGACCATATATACTATGCATACATGAGAATATGTATGTATACACACACACACACATATATATACACACACTATATAGTATATACATATGTAGACTATATAGCATATGTATAGTCTATGTATACATATGTGTGTATATGTATACTATATATATGTATTAATCTATTTGGATATGTGAGTATATATGTGTATATATATAAAATATATCCATACCATACATTATTTATATATATATATATATATATATATATATATATATATATATATATATATATATATATAGTATGCACACACACAAACAAACATATATATTTTTATTCATTTATTTATTTTCATTTATAAAATACAAACTCATTTCAGTAGGAAGGCACCTAGGGCAGAAGGTGGGATTCTAATTGAACTTTGAAAGAGGATGGAATTCTAAAATAAAGGGGAAAGCAAGTGCATTCCAGGCATTGGGAAGAGTCTAAGAAAAAGTATGTAAAACAAAACTAATGCAAACAGGATTAGAAGGGAAGTAACAAATTGGGAAAATATTTTTACAGTTAAAGGTTGTGATAAAGGCCTCATTTCCAAAATATAGAGAAGTGACCCTAATTTATAAGAAATCAAACCATTCTCCAATTGATAAATGGTCAAAGGATATGAACAATTTTCAGATGATGAAAAAGTATGTAGATGAAAGACATGTTTAAGAGGGATAAAATAAAAACCAATTTAATAAACCACAAAGGGCAGGAAAGGATATGATAAGTACTAAGGCTAGAAAGACTTAAATGGGAGTCAAATTATGAAGGAATTTTTTTTACTTAAGAGAGTTTATATTTGATCCTGGATGCACTAGGAAATCACAAAGGAAAAAAATCTAGACACAGAGAGGTTGCTTGGCTTGTCTGAGGTCACACAGGAGTAAATAGTAGAGTTCTTTGCATTTGTGTCCCCTGCCCCAAAGCCTAGCAGACTCTCTAGAACATAGCAGGCTCTTAATATATGTTGATTGGTTTTTATGAGCTTTGTGTAACACCTCTGCTAGATCTCAAATCTCCTTTTGATCTTCCTCTTCCAAATTAAAAAAATAATAATCATAATCATAATCTTTGTAACAAATAGACAAGCAAAGTAAACCTACATATATGACATAATCAAAAATGGTTGTCTCAATCTGCACCGTGAGAACATGATTATTCTATCAGACACTGATTTATCAGCAGGACTCTGGAATTACTTTCTCTTCCATTTATAATATTCCATTGCTCTTGAGGTAGCAATGACCTTGTATAGCATCGTTCCACTTAACGTTCACTCTCTTTGCATGGGACCAAGTGGTAACATTTGGTCAGGAATGTCTATTTTTGCCATAGAGGAATTTAGAGTGAGGTAAATTCATTTTAGGTATCCCTTAAGAGGTTTTAATTATGGAAATAAAGCAATGACTTTGTTCTAAAATGCCAGCTAACATCACAGACACGGGGTGGGGTGCGGATAAATCTTAGAATGTATTGAAAAGAAAGACAATAGGAAAAAGCTCATTTACCTAGTATTAGCATATTTAAAAAAAAAACCTCACTACTATAAAGCAAAAATGCATCCAACCATGTGTTTCACAAAAGGTAAAAGGCAATCTCACTCTACCTGGCTTACGGGACACATGACCATCGGCACATGGGATACAATCAAAACAGCATATGGGCTCCCCTTGGCGAATCCCCTTCCTGGTTCCAGGTCTACACAGATCAGTGCACACTGATTTCGGGAGCTAAAAAGAACAAAACACAGGTTTTTATTCTACAATGTTAATAAGACTAAAACTGGGATGAAAAAAAAAATCCAGCTAGAGAATACTATGGACCTCTTTACCCACCTTCCTCTTCCTCACCTTCCCACCCTAAACCAAGGGTTTAGTTTGGAAAGGACCAGAAGTGGAAAACCAAACATGGAGATTCACAACTCTGCCTGGTGCCTCCTTCTGAGACAGAAAAGAAAAACAGGCCCAAACCCTACTTATTAACATGGACTATTTATGTGTCTGTTAACCTTTCAACAACATGTAAAAGGATCCCATGAAAGTGGAAACAAAGCAGATCTTGTTCCATCTCATTATTTGCCTCCCCTCCCATAGCCTGAAAAAGTTGTTTGAGAACTAGTTACTTAAGTCTTTTTTTTCCTTCATGTCTTTTGGAAAAACAAAAACCATGAGTAAGAGTGGACCCTAGATATATTGTCACTGATTAACATTAGTATCACCATCACAATCATCATCATCATCATTATAATTATCTTTAAAATTGTGCTTTGAGCTTTACAGATTGCTTTACTAATATCATCTCATTCTATTCCTACAAGAACCTTTGGAGATCGGTACTATTAGCATCCCTATTTTACGGATGAAACTGAAGCAAACAGGAGTAAAAGGATTTGCTTGGCCAGCTAGGAAGTGTCTGAGATCACATTTGAACTCCGGTCTTCCTAACTCAGCCCTCTAACTACCTAGCAGTCAGAATGTTTGGTTAATGGCAACATATTAACTAAGAGAAAGAGAAAAATAATCAACCAGTTACAGTTGTTTCTCTTAGGCTCTACTAAATCTACTTTTGAAATCTTCCCTCTGGGACTTAAGCTCCTATGACCCAGGCTGGGGGAGTTACTAAGTTATTATATGTCATTAAGTACTGCCTTGATGTTTCACTGAAAATCAAGGAAGGATGTTGCAAATGGGAGGAAATTGTAAATTGAAAGTGTTTACATAGTAGCTAAAATGTCTACTTTAATATCAAAATAATGAGAATGTAAACAGCAACCTCTGAGTGAAAGAGCTATGAAAGAATTTCTTTATCTCAGGCAATGAACTCTAAAAGTAGATTATTATCAAGTACCTCCTCTTTAATCATGACTATTAGTACAGAAACTATCTTCCTACAAAGGTGCTAAAAACTTTCCAGCTGGCTTTTCTATGCTATTAAATATAATATATAATCACATATATATGTATATATGCTATGTATATATATATATGTGTGTGTGTATGTATATATATATATATATATATATATATATATATATATATATATATATATATATATATATATATGTAGTATAATAGCTGATCATCTCCACTAAGGATTTAAGAATTCATCAGTTTATATAAAAAGCCATATCTGCTTTGCATTTCCAAGATCTTAACAAATAATAATAATAATAGTTAACATTTATATAGTGTTTATTATATATTAGGCTCTGTACTGAGTATTTTATAAAATTTCATCCTCACAACAATCCTGGAAGATAGGGGTTATTATTACGCTCATTTTACAGAAGAGGAAACTGAAGCAAAGTGAGGTCTAGGATCACACAGCCAGTAGGTATCTGAAGTCAGATTTGAACTCAGGTCTCCCTAAATGCAGAAACAAATATCTCTGAAAAATAACTAAAATTTGATAGGTTTATCCTTTAAATGTATTGGAAAGCCATATGACAGAATAGGCTGACAGAATAGGAATTGATGGAACAAGGAAAAAAGTTGATTTGTGGGAATATTCAAGGTGTAATGATCAAATTCAGGCCATTTTACATTTTACATTTACATTTGCTCTCCTGCTTATCTCTTCCCTGTCTAGGATCTTCTACAGCACCCTTCCCACTGGTCCTTTCCTTCTGCTCCCAGGCATATGTGGATCATCCTAAGTCTGATCAAAGTCTTTCCCATGATCCAGCTCTTCATCCAGTTTTCAGTTTCTCTCTTTTTTCCACCATCAAACTTCTTAAATGAATAACCTTCTGCCTGTTTCCTCATGACTGGTTCCCTTTTCAACTTCCTATATGACAGAATCAGTTTCACCAATTTCATCTAGTCTACATCTTTCATTGCTCCAATGCTGCTCTTTCAGTGGCACCTTTTTGCTTGCCAAATTCAATTGCCTTTTTAAATAATAATTATTCTTCTTATCTCTTCAAATTTGATCTTGTGGATCAAGTCTTTGTCCTTTAAGTTCTCTCCTCCATTGACTTCTCCAGCATAACACTACCCTGGCTGTCCTACTTTTCAATATATATCTTGTATTTCTGCTGCAACCAACTCAACTAACTCTAACTTTCTCTCCCTACCTTTCACACACACACACACACACACACACACACACACACACACACACACACAACTGGACCTTTACTTCCAGAGTTGGTCTTTTGACATACTTTCTTCTCCCTATAATCTCTTATTCAGAGAATACATTATTTTCCAAATTTGACCTTTCATCTATGTTTAAAATCTGTCGCTCTGAACAACTAATATTTATAGTTTGTACTATATGGACGTGAGCTGGGAAGATGGAAGAATTGGAAAGTGAGGATAAGTGTGATTTGAATTGGAAAGCAGTTGACCAACAAGGGACAGATCCAATGGTCGCATACCTAATCTGGAAATAAGCCCAGAATGGAGGTAAGTTAGTGTAAATGGTAACAAAGGGAAGTGGAGTAAAAATAAGTGGAAAGAAATGGAATGTAGAAAAGCAGAAACAGAACTACCAATCAGCTGAAGGACTGCAAAAACTTAGAGCTGCCTCTCCTCTCTAGCTCTCTCCAGGATTCTTCTAGTTCAAGCAGCAGATTAGGTGACCACTCTCTTCCCTCCCTCTCCCCTATTATTTTACAACTCCAGTACAATGGGACAAACATGATGCTGACTTTTTGAGGGACTTTGAAATTCTATATTCTTGGATGGGGCTGACATTTCATCAAGGGAACTGATCAGGTTAAAAAGCTCGGCTTTCTGGGAAGTGGTAGGCATTTTGTTTTTTGTTTTTTGTTTGTTTGTTTGTTTTTTCTGAGAATTTCTTCAGGCTTTATAACAGCCAAAATAATTCCTGAATTTATGTTTCTATTACTCATTATCTCCTTCTACCAACTGCTTCACCCCCTGCCATATCATCTCAACCAGTACCTCTTCTAGATTTCTGTGAGAGTGATCCCTCTCCCCCAAATCATACTGTGGCTGAGAGCATTAATAGTGGACGCATCCTGCATTCTCAAAAAGAAAACTCCACCTACCAATGCAGGTTGGTATCTATTCAGCAGTTACTATCTATTTAGAAGGTTGTCTGAGTAAGTAGAATCAAAGTAAAATTTGAACCCTTGGTCTTCATTTCACTGTAGGGGAAAGGAATAATCATTTATACAGACTTATTATGTATCGGGTACTGTACTGGAGCTTTGCACCAAGCTCCAACTTTGGTAGTCTCTTCCCACCCACCCAATTCCCTCTCAATGAGAAGAGAATCCATTAGTTTAGGGACTAGATCTTAAGGAAAAAAAGGTATATTCCCAGCAAAAGGTAACCATGCAATAAGACCCGCAAAAACCTTGAGCAGCTAAGTGGTGCAGTGGATAGAGCACCAGAGCTGGTGTCAGAAACACTCATCTTCCTTAATTCAAATCCAGCTTCATCCACTAACTGTGTGACCCTGAGCCAAGTCCCTTGTTCCTGTTAGCTTTAGCTTCCTCATCTGTAAAATAAGCTGGAAGAGGAAATAACCAACAGCTCTATCGTCTATCTTGTCCAAGAAAGCCTCCGGTGGGTCATGAAGAATTAGATTTTATTCAATAAATTGAACAATAGCAGTCATAAGAAGGGAAGTAACTATAATGGTGTTTGAAATGAAATCTTTTTGTATAGATCTATAAAAAAAGAGTTCAAGATGACTAACCTTCGATGTTTCAGTGTTCCAATATATGGACGCATTATCTACCACCAACTCAAATTTGGATGCAGAGAAACTGAATTTTCCAAACTTCACAAAGTCAATTTTCCCATCATCATTTAGTTGCCAGTTCAAGAGGTCATAATATCCAGATATATCTCCATTTTCATCAAGTTGCAATGTTTCATTATTGTGGGTTTTAAATTTAAGTATCTTCATGTAATACATTAACTAGAAATCAGGAAACAGAAAAAGAAGCTTATCAAAATCCTTATAGTTTAGGAAACACACATTTATGATTAAAAAACCCTACTTCAAACTTATGTGGCCATTCATAGACTTAGATCCCCCCTACACATTCAAATCATTTAGGATCTATATGCGTTGGGATGAAGGAGAAAGCACAAAATCAAAATGGATTCCACAGATGGATGACAAAATTGTTGTATGGACTTTTGAGCAGGAGAAAAAAAGGGAACTGTATCACTTCCCAATTTCAGGCAGCATGTAGTGCTGTATGTTACAGTGAGATTCTTTTTGTAGAATATGGGGGATACACAACAGCTGGATAAGTATGGTCTTCTCTGTTAGCAGAAGAGAAGGCTATGGAGAGCCCCTAATCACTCCCATCCAATTGTTTCACTTTTCACTGAAGCTTGAGAATCCTCAGATTCAACACTCCTTGGAATGCTTTTGTTTAAAGTAAGTATAATAGGATGAACAAATTTTATTTTAAAGCAACCAATATCAAATGCCCTTGTAATTATTTCTGTTCAAGTACACATACAAAGATAGGAAAAATTATAGTTATATATATAGTTATTTACTTTCTTTTAAAATCTTGCATAATTCGGCACAATTGACATATCTAATCCCTTTGAAAGTGAGCAGAATAAGTTTAATCTTATTCAATGTGGTAACTCTTTAAATACTTGAAAATAGGCCTTTTTTTCCTCCCCTCCTTAAGTCTTTTTTTTAAATGTGGGCTAAACATTCTCTATTTTCTCAATGTATCTGTTGTCCCCATTGTCTCAAAGCCTAGTCATCCTATTCTGGACCCTAACTCAGCAAATCCCTTCCTAAAATCTGATCCTTAGAAGTGAGCCCTATCCTCCTGAGCTCCTATTTGAGAGCTGAATGTATCAGAACTATGACCTCTCTACTTGTAATCCCCATCCCTTTGAGGTATTGGAACTTCTGGCTAACTCCTCTAAGGGTTGCCTGAAGATTTCTTGTGTGTGTGTGTGTGTGTGTGTGTGTGTGTGTGTGTGTGTGTGTGTGTGTGTGTTTTAATTCTTTGTTCTTTTCTCAGAAAAGCTATTTTCTGGCCACAACTTATCCCTTCCTGTCTTTGTGGATCCCAAGTATGGAAACACACACCTTTCTCTAATACATCTTATGTTACTCCTCTCATACCATCATCCTAGCACTGTTTGGATGCTGACTCTTGTCATCCAGCCTATCAGCTATCTTTCCCATCTTTGGACTGTCTGTGGGGCAGGTGAGTATGTGTGCTCTCTATGTCATCATGCATACCACTGATTAAAATCATAACCAACATAGATAGATCCAAGGACAGATTTCTAAGAAATCCCAGCAGAATTCTGCCTAAAAGCAGACATTGGCCCTTCTCGGTCCAGTAATTTGATCGGTTTCCATTTCATTATCTATGTCCGTATCTCGCTATCTCATCGATAAAAATATCATGGGAGATTTAAGACATTACATTAAAGTCACACTATGGTAGAAATTACTGAATGTTGGTCCTTTCTTGAAACCCAGTTGTGATGGGATGAAGAAAGGGAGATAAGTTGAGAGAAGTAAATATCTGAAAAGGTGGCCAAGATGGAATAATATAAGATACAAGAAGGCTTAAGATCTCCCAAACATACTATATTGATTTCAATGCTATCCCTCTAGGATTGACAATTATTTCACATAGCTGCTGCCTTTTGCATATGCTTCTGATGAAGAAAAAAGCAACTGAGGTCATAGAAATCTTTCACCCCATGTCTCTTGGCAGACAACTTACCTGACTGCTTCTTTAACAATGTGCTCTAAAGCCAAGTCTACCAATGGGTTCAAAACTCTGTGGGAAGAACTCTTTGGTATGTTATCCAGCTTTCCCTCACTCCAATCCCATCTCACCATCTTCATGCTGTTACCCATCATTAATTTATGCCCTCAAATCCCAAACAAAACTCAAATTAAAATTGATCTGAAGTAGTCATTTATCTGAGTTGTCCCCTTTTATTTTCTCCTATCAAATTATTATGCTTGGGCAGTGTTTTTAAAAGACTATGAACATCTATTTGCCTCTGTGTGTGTGTGTGTATGTGTGTGTGATTCAATCTCTTTGTTCTTTTCTCAGAGAAATTGTTTTCTGACCACAATTTATCCCATCCTATCTTTGGGAAGTTGATTCTTGGAGCCCAAGCAGAGATTCCAAACTGGAAGAGATCTTTGATATGATATAAACCAGCCTTCTTATTTATAGAAAAGGAAAGTGCCCAGAAGGAAGTTAAGTCAATTAATCAAGGTCATCCAGCTAGTAAGTGGCAGAGCCCACACAGACCCTCTGATTCCAAATCTAGCACACTTTTCCATAAAGCACTTAGTCTTCTTGAAAAATCAGAGGGATATGGCAGCCAAGATTTTTTTTCTCATTTAGACTTGTAAAACAAATCAAGAGAGATTATGAGCAGCAATGACATAAAATAGCAGAAATTTATTTACTTATTTTTATTTTAAAATTTTATAAATTAATAAAATTTATTTATTTTCTATTTAGACATGAGTCTCAACTAAGCCCCATCATTTCTTTTCTTTCTTTCTTTCTTTCTTTCTTTTTTTTTTTTTTTTTTTTTTTTTTGCTGAGGCAATTGAGGTTAAGTGACTTGCCCAGAGTCACACAGTTAGAAAGTGCTAAGTATCAGAGATCAGATTTGAACTCAGATCTTCCTCACTTCCTCACTGCTCTATCCACTGTACCACCTAGCTGCCCCTAAGCCCCTAATAGATGATAAGCTGAATAAATGAGGCAACATTTTAATGGAATCTCCATATTTGAATTCTGCCACCTCAAGACATAATGTCTCATATGAGAGCTTATCCATCCTCCCATTTGAATTTTCACTGGTGAACATGAGACATAGATCTTTCCTTCAGGTATGCTACAGAAGAGTAATGCCAATGATTGGAAAAAAAACCATTCTAATTAACCGAACCTGGAAATTGATTATGAACATAGAGCCTTTCCATCCAAAGGAACTTTCACATCTAGCTACTAGCCCCCTTTCCCTCCTTGGCCTTCCTCTAAAAATCCTATAATAGGTTCATCTCACTTAAATGAAATTGAAAAGAAATCAAATATCCCAGGCACTATATATTCGGATTTCTAGCTCTCTTCCATCTTTATTCAAAAGAGAAAAAATATATACATTTTCTTCAATTCAACCTGAGAAGTATTTTAAAAAGTACTTACTATGTGTGTATATGAGTGTATATATATATGTGTGTATATATATATATATACATATATGTATATGTTTGTGTATTACATATATGTATAAAGTTAGAAACTTGCAGCTAAGTCGACAATGGGATTGGTGTTCTGTTAAATAAAGACTAAAAAAACCGTCATACCTGCCATGGCTCAAAGTCTTCCAAATAGGCACATGAGTATCCTGGTAAATAAGGTCCCCGTCCCTCTTCACATCTACTCATTTCATCCAGCGCATAAGCCAAAGCATAGACTGCATTCTTCACGTTATTTGTTATCCGGAGCTGGGACACATCCAAGTAGGTATTTTCCAGGTCCTCTAACTTCTCCTCTCCAGTGCAGAATTTATCAGACATAAAATAAGTTTGGTTTTCTTGTCCAGTCATGTTGACCCTGTGATCAGAATTATAGGGCACACTGCTGTTGGGCCAGGTACAGTTGAAAGCAGTCTGCCAGAACTCAATTGTAATGTTATCGTTGGGATCCTTGTTGGGATGAATATCATAAAGAAACTCCTTTAAGCCTTGTATATCAGCTCTTGGCACGGCAAACCCAATGGTTCCCCCAAGATAGGGGAAGTATTCGGGCTTGGCAATGAGGGAGGATGTTATCCAAGCCTCGCTGGCTATCCACGTTCGACCTCTTATGTCATGGTATTCAATTTCCAACAGAAAAGGACTGAGGTCAATATCTGATGAGTAAAGCACGATGACCGTGGCTGTGGAGTTTTTGATGGCCCAGATGGCATTTTGCATTTTTTCCTTGGAGTAAATCTTGGGGATGGTTTCAGAGAATGCCACGCAGAGATTAACCTTCTCAATTTCCTCTTTGAAAATTTTAACGCCGTACTTCCCATAGTCATCATCAGCTGCTATGGCACCTATCCAGATCCACCCAAAATGTTGGATAAGTAGCACTATTGCTTTAGATTGGCTCTGATCACTTGCCATTACTCGAACATAAGATGGGAACTGGTATTTATCACTAAGAACTGAGCAGGAGGAAGCATAGCCCACCTAGAAAAGAATACATCCCCCTCATTAGTACTGAACAAAAGAATACAAATGCCGTATATTAGACGCTCTGGCTCTCTCCCATCTCTATTCAGAAGAGAAAAAAAAATACACATTTTCTTCAATTCAACCTGACAAGTATTGTATTAAGCAGTTACTATGTGCTAGTCACCGGAAACAAAGACAAAACCAAAATAAATCTCTGCCCTTGACAAGCTTACATTCTACTAATACACTTCTTCTATAAGTACAATACTCATTATAATTCTATGTAAGCTATTATTAATTCTCAAAAACAACAATAATAATGATTAATACTATAAAGTTACATAAAGCCTGAAAAATGATTTGCATTATATCTCTTACTGACTGAAACAGTAAATGTTTAATCATCTATTATATACAAAACTATTCCAGTCACTAGGGAATACAAAGTTAAATAAAACTTAGCCCCAACCCTCAACAATGAAGCAACATTTATTAAGCCCCTACTATGCACCAAGCATTATATAAGGTATCTCATAAAGCTTGTAAGTCATCTATCTGAAAAATAAAACACCCACATGGAAAACTAAATTATTTAATATTACATAATAGATGTATATACAAAACCAAAGTATTTAAGGTATTTAGTTTGGAGGAGTAGAATAATGGTCTTCAGATATCTGAAAGTCTGTCAGGTGAAAGAAGAATTGGACTTATCCTATTTGGATTCAGTGGGTGGAACCAGGAGCAATGAATGTGGGCTTCACATTCTACCAATCGGAGCAGCCCATGAAAGGCTTAGATCCCTTCAGGAAATAATGAGGTCTTCAAGCAAAAGTTATGTTGTCTGTAGTATCTTGGGAATTGGAGGAAAAGGAGGATAGAGGGGGATTCTGGGAAGATGGCAGAATAAGTTAGTAAATAAATTTTCAAGCTCTCTAGATTTCCTTACAAATAGAAATTTATGCCTCAGGGAGAACATAGACTGATAAAAAAAATCTTGGGGCAGAATAGGGGTCTTCTTAGTATAACCCAGTAAGATCTGAAGAAAGCTATGAGGCTGGGCTAGTTCTATACAAACACCAAGTGGGGAGTTCTGGGGTGAGTGGGGTAGGGCTGCAGCTTCAACCAGGAACCTCAGAAACTTTCACCTCCTGGACTGTATGTGGAGCAGGGTTGAGTCCCAGAAGATTGAGGGACCCTCAGCTGATTGGGAATTTCAAGCTGTGCTGCAGAGCCATGACCCTGGGTGGGAAAGAACCAACATATCAGGAGTGCAGAGGTAGTGTGACAGGGACACTGCTGGCTGTGGGTATTTGCAAGAGGGGGAGCTCTTGGTTTGGGGTGCCAGGTCAGTGGGGAGAGCTAAGGTAAAGCCAGACTACCCTGTGATTAGTGCTTACACTAATACCTCTTATTAAAAAAAATGACTTGGCAAAGAAGAAAGCACCCTACCATAGAAACATACCATGGTAACAGGGAAGACCAGGATTCATCTTACATTAAAGTAAGAAAAACCCCTGCCCCAAAGAGTAATAATGTAAAATGTCTCCCTGCCCAAAGAGAATTTATAGGAGAACTCAAAAAAGAATTTAGCAATCAAATGAAAGACATTGAGGAAAAAATTAAAAAAAAAAAAAACAACTAAAAACCATCAAAGAAAAACAAGATTATGGGGGGAAAAAAAGGTCAACCAATTTAAAAAGGAGATAGAGTCTCTCAAAAGTGAAAACAATCCTTTGAAAATTAGAATTGGGCAAGGAGAAACCAGTGAAACTATGAGAGACCAAGAAATAACAAAATGGATTATAAATAATGAGAAAATAAGAAAACCGACAATCTAGAGAGCACATTAAGAAGAGAAAAATATAAGAACAATTGGACTGTCTGAGAGTTGTGACCACAAATAATGCAGGAAATAATCCAAGAAAATTGTCCTGAAGTGATAGACCATGAGGGGAAAATAGAAATAGAAAAAGATCTACTAATCATCATCTCAAAAAGATCTTTTATGGAAAACACACAGGAATATTATTGACAAATTTCAAAACCCCAGATCAAAGAGAAAGTTTCATAAGCAAAAACCAAACAAACAAACAAACAAACAACAAACAAACAAACAAAACAAAACCAACAATTCAAATATGCTGGATCTATAATTAGAATTGCACAAGACTTATCAACAGCTACAATAAAAGACCACAGGTCCTGGAATCATATCTACCATCCATCCAAAGAACTAGGCAAAATTATCAATAATACCAAATGAGAACAAAATGAACATTCTGAACAAACTTGCAGATTTTCAGGGCGTTTTATCATTTAAACCCAAACTTAACAGAAAATTTAACATATGAGGCAATATCAAAGATGAATTTCAATTAACTAAACATGAATGAATTGTTTAAACATGAACAAATTGTTTGTGCTTTTTCATGTTTTTCATATTTTAAATGTGTACTATATGTTCAAGATTCACATCAATGACAGCATACCTCAAAAGAAAGATTGACAGAGTTGAGGTAAAAACATTATAATAGTAATAGCAAGGCAAGTTAAGGAGCAGAATTAAAGCAAAGAGTCAGCAGGAATAGGAAAGATATGTGTGAAGGAGGGTGTGTATATATCTATATATGAATACATAAATATATTTTTTCTTAACTAGAGTTTTCTTGGGGATGGTGGAGGGGGAATGAAAAGAAGGGAAAGAATAAAGTGCAACAGAGCACAAAAGAACAATTTACAAGAAAGTAAAGAGGACATTTGTGAATATAATTTCTTCTAATAATAATATATATACTTTCTTAATCTGATAATTTGTTGTTATGTGTTTTGAATCCTCTCTGACATTCTACTGGGCACATCATAATGTTCTCTTTTGTTTTGCTTTATTTTGTTTTGTATCTTTTTCTGTTTTTCTTTTCTTTCTTATTCTTAAAAAAAATAAAAATAAAAAAGGAAGGAGGATAGAGCAGATGAAATATTCACTAACGGCTCTTTGAATTCTAAAATTCTGTGATCTTAAGTCCAAGGAGAAGGCCATTTCTGACCAAAGGATGAGGGAAGGTTCCTTGGAGGTTATGGATCTGAGTTGGGCTTTAAAGGCCAGGAAGGAATTCAATCAGTGAAAGGGAAAACATTTATCAAAATCTTTGTGAGTGTGCTTTGTACTTTCTCATTCATATTTCTTCTTTTTTCATCATAGGCCAAAATTTGGATAGGAATCTTTCTTGAGTGGCCATATGATATAATGGATAGAGCTCTAAGTCTGACGTCATGAAGACCTGGTCTCAAGCACTCACTCAATGTGTGACTCTTGGCAATTCACTTAACCTCTGTCTGCCTCAATCTCCCCATTTATGAGATGATGGATTTGGACTAAATGCTTCCAACTCTAAATTCATGACCCTCTGATTCTCCTGAAGCACAATGGCTACTACAGTCAGGCGTACTGAGTAAGCACATGACCAACCCCCCGAATTGTCTCTACTGGAGTATTGACTGATTCTGATCAACTTTTTGCTCCTTCTGCACAGATTGCAGAACCATGGCGCGTCAGAATTCTAGCAAGTTCAGAGACTAGCAAGACTATTGCATCCTTACCCTATAAGAATAGGGTAATGATGGGAATTCCCTTGATGACAACGTGTGAGAAATGACTCCTTTGGATCCCAAATCTATTCAATCAAGATTAATCATTTTGATGTGATTGCACACTGGTAGTCATTAAAAGTTCCATATATTATGCCCCAGAGCTGTGAATTGCTGTTGTTAAGTTCACTTGCTTAATCATAGAAAGCAAATTAGAGGCCCTCCACCCTTGTTTTTCATGTCATGGTGACCAAGCCCAGTGTGGCAAAGATGACTCAATTACTTGGAAAGTCTTCCAACTTATTTTTATACCTCTAAACCACTCAGTCTTGTCCAACATAAGCAGGTGACTATCTTATGACCACTTAGTCACTGGAAGACATCCCATGCTTCTCCCAGCCTAAGACCCACCCTTCACTGATATACTCCTTTATAATTAGTACATCATTTTTGACATTTGAAGCAAGGCCCATCAACCAATGGGGTTCTGTATTTTGTGACACTTCTCTAGAATGTTAAATCTGTTATCAAACCTTATAAAAATAAGGCCCTGAAGGAAGAAGGCATGTCAGATTGTAAGAAAGAGTTAAGATCCACCTCAATAGAGGGAATCATGGGCACTTTATTAACGCCTCAGAGCTTTGTCATAGTGATTTTTCTGGAGGAAACTTTAAATTCCAGAGTAATTTGTATGTTAGCTTTCCAACAGTGGGAACTAAAATGATATGTGGAGCCCACATCTAGCCCTATTCAAATTTGGAGTATTAATCAAACGCAGTGGCTTTTTGTATGATTTGCATCTTAGGTGGACTTCAGAGTATTTTTAAAGTTGATTGGACAATTATGATCCCCACAAACACTGAGAAGTAGGTCATCCAGACTTGGCTTGAATCTCTCCAGGAGGAGGGAGAGGAATTCACTATTACCTATCTAAGTAGTGTATTCCATTTGGGGGAGGGAGGGAAGATCTCACTGGGAGATAGTATTTCCTTAGGACAAGTAAAAATTCAACAGTTTGAAAGAAACTTGTACCCATTCCTTCTAGTTCTGTCCTCGGGGGGCACATGCCACATATCCATATGATATCCCTTCAAATACCCAGAGAAACCCAAGACTTCCCCTCTTAATCTTCTGTTCATTGAGCTAACCATTATCAATTTCTTCTAGTAATACTCATATTATGTATTTGAGACTTTTGTTCAAGCTATCCAACTATTCAGATTGGAACAAGATTAGTCTAGCCAAAATAGAGCAGACTATGACTGTCACTTCCCTAATCTTGGGGCTCTCGTTTATATAGTTTAACATCACATTTTCTTGATTGCCAAATTCAGCTTGTAGCCCACTAAAAAACTCAGATTTCAGATGAAATTCTGTCTAGCAGCAGCACTGTCATCTTGTACTTGTAAAAATGACTTTTTGCATCCAGTTGTATTTTTTTTTTGCCCATTCTGAGGCCAGATTTAAATCAGGGCTTCAATAATGGAAGCCAAGTATTCCATCCATTGCAACAATTACCTGCCTCAGGATTAACTTCTCAAGGGGAAGGCACACCTGAGGAAAAAAACACAAGCCAACCTTTCCAAAAAATACCCTTCCAAAAAGAACATAAACTGCATTTTCGTTTTTGCCATTATCTCCCTCAAACATGACTTGCTCTTTTTTCTTGCACTGTTAATCTAGATCAAACTCTTGAGTTACCTGAGGAAAGTAATAGAGGCCCAGGAGCCTGGAAGTAGCCACCGATAGGGCAGATGCCCCTGCTCCCACGACCCCAGCAAGCGGGGCACCGGAACTGCATCGAAAGTTGGGCTTGTGTTCATCCTGCCCTGTCAAGAATGACAATGTGCTTTCCATCGACTTGGAAACGGCGTAGCAGGTATCAAAAATCTGGTAGCCCAAGGTAATATTAGGCAGGATATCTTTCCTTTCGTTGATCTCCTTGATCGTATGGATCATGGTTTTGGTCCAACGGAAACCTCGGAAGTAAAACCTGGAAAGGAAACCAGAGGCCAAAAGTTAGATGGTGGGAAATTGCAAACTTTTTGCTTCTTGCTTCTAGTAACAGTGTAAGGGCATGAACCCTATTTAATAGGAGCTTGTTGACATGAAATATAAGCCTCTGAGAATAAAAACTAGTTTATCTTCCAACTTCCAACATTTATCACCAACCAACCCAAGACAGCCAGAGAACTATTCTCAATCAGGAAGCTCTGGATTCAAGTCCTGTCTATCATGATCACTGACTGTACAATCCTGGGCAAATCACTTAATTTTTCAGTAAGACTATAAATAGGGGAAAAAATGGTGATGCTCTGTACTGGTAAAGGAAATTATCTTATTGGTAGTTCCCTATTCCAATGAATCAACAATCAAGTCCTCTCTTCTCCCCTCCCCACAAAAAAAAAAAAAATCAATTAAGATTTGTTAAAAGCCTACTGTGGTGCAAATATTCTCTTAAGTGACATAGAGTTGCACAGACATGCAAAGCTAAATACAAAGATAGAAGTGAACCAATCCTTGCTCTCAAGAGCTATTATTCTATTGGAGGAGACAACATGAACATTTGTAGATACGCATGAATGGGATCCAAGCTGATTCTCATGGGGAGAGCAGGAAAGTCAGCCTCTATGGAGAAGGTGTTCATTTAGCAGAGTCTTAAAGGAGACCTGTAATTTTTAAAGGCTGAGGTAGAAGGGAGAGCTTTCCAAGAATAGGGCAGTCAGAACAAAGGTTCTGACTAGGGAAGAACAGAAAGAAGACCAGTTTGGCTTAATTGTTAAGTGTGGGAAAGATAAGATTTGGGGGCTAAGTTATACAGAGATCTAAATGTCAAAGAGAACAATTTATATGTAATCCTGGAAGCTTCAGGGAGCCATTGGAGTTTATTAAAAAGGAATCATGTGACTAGACCTGTGCTTTGGAAAAATCACCCTAGCAGTCTTGTCTTAAGATAAATGTCACGCAGGGTCTTACACTTAGAAAGTCCTTGACAAAAGCTAAGCACTGTCTCACACATATGTTGGCTCCTTCATTATAGATGTCAGATTTGAGAAGATTATTGTTGCTCATGATGGCCGTATCACAGTGACTCTCCCATAGCTTTCCTCATAAGGTCCAAGATCATATAGCTTCAGAGACAGAACTCTGAGTCAGAGTAGAGTGATAGGAGCATCCCGGGGTCACCCTTCTTGTCCAAGCTGATCACTGGCCCACTTTCCCCATGCCTGAAGTTCTCTGCTAGCCCCGAGCCTTCCAGCATGGCTGCCCATACCCACTCCTTGCTCCCTTTCTGGCCTACAGCTGCCTTCTTTTTGGGAAATACACATCTTTGTCCAAGTCCTTAAATGCTCTTGCTTGGACTGAATGGGTTCTACAGAAGGCTGAAGGTAGCCACTTACTGCTGAAAGAAATAGATTCTTTTCTTTGGCTTTTTTAAGAAGAGGTCTATGGCTTTCCTCCAGATATCCGGGGAAGGTCAATGACAACAAGAGCTCAGAGCAGCTGGTTGATCTCCTCATGATGAGCTCAGGAATGATCCCTCCAAATTAGGGAAGAGATATGGCCAGGGATGCCACTAGGAATCTTGAGCACACTGGTCATCAGACCACAGCAAGAAGAAGAAAGGAGAGACCATTGGAGAAACAGTGAATACAGGGTACAGGAGGAAGAGTTTTGAATTTAAAGGCAAGTTCAAATATACAAAAGAAGTAGGGTAAAATAGAGAACCTCACTGGTTGATGGATCTTGCTCTTGAGGGTCAAAAATGACTTATTAGCAGAAGGGGCTCAGGTTGGATGAAACAAGGGCATCTCTGACTAAATGGTTCCTAAGTTCAGAAGGAAGAAATTGAAACTATATCCACTCACATGAAAGAGTGTTCCAAATCACTACTGATCAGAGAAATGCAAATTAAGACCACTCTGAGATACCACTACACACCTGTCAGATTGGCTAAGATGACAGGAACAAATAATGACAAATGTTGGAGGGGATGTAGGGAAATTGGGACACTAATACATTGCTGGTGGAGTTGTGAAAGAATCCAGCCATTCTGGAGAGCAATCTGGAATTATGCCCAAAAAGTTATCAAACTGTGCATACCCTTTGACCCAGCAGCGCTACTACTGGGATTATATCCCAAAGAAATACTAAAGAGCGGAAAGAGACATATATGTGCCAAAATGTTTGTGGCAGCTCTTTTTGTTGTAGCTAGAAACTGGAGGATGAATGGATGTCCATCAGTTGGAGAATGGTTGGGTAAATTGTGGTATATGAAGGTTATGGAATATTATTGCTCGGTAAGAAATGACCAGCAGGAGGAATACAGAGAGGCCTGGAGAGACTTAAATCAACTGATGCTGAGTGAAATGAGCAGAACCAGAAGATCACTGTACACTTCAACAACAATGCTGTATGAGGATGTATTCTGATGGAAGTGGAAATCTTCAACATAAAGAAGATCCAACTCACTTCCAGTTGATCAATGATGGACAGAGGTAGCTGCACCCAGAGAAGAAACACTGGGAGGGGAATGAAAATTGTTAGCACTAATATCTGTCTGCCCAGGTTGCATGTACCTTCGGAATCTAATGTTTATTGTGCAACAAGAAAGTGATATTCGCACACATGTATTGTACCTAGACTATATTGTAACACATGTAAAATGTATGGTATTGCCTGTCGTCGGGGGGAGGGAATAGAGGGAGGGGGGGTAAATTGGAAAAATGAATACAAGGGATAATATTATAAAATATATATATATATATATATATATATATATAATAAAAAATAAAAAAAAAAAAAAAGTTGGACAAAAAAGAGAGATCCAGAGATAAAAATAAATAAATAGATAATTTGGGGAATTTTCAAAGCATTAAGGCATCCCACCCCTGCTGGGTTTGGATATGCAATTTGAGTAAAACAGGATGGAAATGTCTTTGTCAGATGTCTTATGGTTGCATAAGTGAGCTTCATAAGCTGGTAAACAAGTAGTGAATATTGCGTTAAAGATGCAACATATAAGAACCTATCTATAAAGATGAGAATAATCTTTTTAATTAATTAGTTTTAAATTAAGGTAAGAACTGATTAATACTGATTGGAATAGAGAAGGGGTCCAAATGAATTATTTCTCACAGTTACTTTTAAAAGAAAAGGCCAGGGTTTCAGCCCATAATTTCATTGGTATAGGAAATTTCTAGGTGAGAAAAGTCCATCTGCTAATGCAGGTTGGCAACTTCTCTGCAATGTACAGTCTTAGAGTATTACTCACAACCGTGAGGACTTCAATGACTTATGCAGGACCACACAGCCAGGAGGCATTGGGAGAAGATGTGAACCCAGGTTGCCCTGGCCTTCTACCCATTACACCCTGCTGCCTCTCTAATATTACTATTATCAGGATCATATTGCTACTTTGACCTGCAAATGATTAGAAACTCAATAACTGTTCCCTGTGCTTCTCTTCAGAATGGCCCACTAAAGGAAACTTCCTCAGACAATGTCACTGTATGATCCTCAACATGTGAGAAAACAGGGTGTCCAAAATGCAACAGAGGACTCCATTGGGCATCAGAGTGTAGAATAATTCAGGGAAATGGGATAAGGGGCCCAGGTCCAGGGCCCCAGCCAAAAAAGACTTGGGGCATGATGGCAGCTGATGTTATACCCAAAGAGCCTTTAGAAGATCAGGACTCTGATGTGATCTATCAGCTGAAAAACAATCACATGGCTGAAAGGAATTACCTGATAAGTCAGCCAAAAGGCAATCAGATTGCAAAAATGGATTACACTTGGGGAGAATACAGGCCTTTTAAACCAACAGGGCTGTGTCCAGTACAAACAACTCCAATGTAATTGCCAGATGATGAGAAGAGATTTAGAAAGTGGTGAATAGAAGGGACCAGATAGGTTAACTGCCTGGGAGAGAGGGTTTGCTTGTATTTCTTCAGATGGAGAAGGAATCAGATGGGTGCCAACAAGTCGTATTCGCCTTGTCCATCAGAGAGAGACAGAAAAAGAGAAAGACCTCAAAACAAAGGAGAAAATCTAAGAAACATCTGACACTGAAAGAGCATGGCTAATAAGAAGACTGTTAAAAAACTTTAAAACCAGCAGGAATCAATCATTGGATTTCCTAACACAAGATGAGACTAATGGACAATGAACTTGTGGATATTTATAAATTCTCAATTTATGATTATTTGATCATGTTATTTGTTACATACTTCTAGCATGTGTTATGTTACTATGTTACTCTGTGTTTATGTAATCTATGTAATTATGTGTAATGCCTCCCATATTGATAGATTTATGTTTCAAGGTCATACTACCCTATGTTCTAAATCAAAAGAAAGGGGGAGATGTTAGGTTCTTACTAAGTGCTAATGAGATAATGAGATATTAGGTTCTTACTAAGTGCTAAGTCGGTACTTGACAATTCTCTAGTTCCTGCCATGACTGGGAGTTTTACTTGTGAATTTTTGGGGAAGAGCTTGCATGCTTAGGAGGAGCAAGTTCATTGGTTGAAGTAATTTTTCCCAGAAGCCCTTGCATTATCCCACGCCCATATCATGTACTAGGACCAATTGTGGGAACCCATGTCCCCAGAATTTCAGCTTTAAGAGAGATCTTAGAGGGCACTGGTCAAACATCTATAGGAATGGGCGCACCCGCTAAAGCAGACCTGATGAGTCATTCAGCTTTCACTTCATGGAAGAACTTACCCAAACCTCAGGAAGGCCATGCCATTCTGCAATAATTCTATGGCAAAGAAAGCTTTGAGTCTAAATGTGTCTCTGCAACTTCCAGAATCAATGACATCCTAAATCTAAGCACTCTAAATGTGGGCAAAAAAAAAAAAAAAACAACCCTATGGGGTTATCTATTTCTTTTTTAAAACCAGAAATCAGGCAAGTCAACAAACATTTATTAAGCATTTACTGTGTGCTGGACCTTGTGCTCGATGTTGGAAAGACACCCCATCTCCTTTCTCAGCTCTCAGCAGTTTATGATCGAATGGACTGGAAACTTTAAAAATACCCCAAAGTCTACCTAAGATGCAAGTCATACAAAAAGCCACTGAGTCTGATTAATATTCCACATTTGAATAGGGCTAGATACAGGCTCCACATACCATTTTGATTCCCACTGTTGAAAGGCTAACATACAAATTGCTCTGTTTAGGATTTAAAGAATCTCATAGTAGGACTCCAGTTTATCTGTCTAGCCTGATTTCACATTATACTTCTTCCCACACTCTACATTCCCACCAAACTGACCTCCTTGCTTACATTTCCCACCTCTGTGACTTTGCACAAGTCATCCTTTGGGTTTGGAATGATTCCTTCTTTAACTCTGACTCTGGAGGTACCTATCTCACGTCAAGAATCACCTCAGAGGGCACTTCCAATGCCAGACCTTTCCTGGACCTTCCAGCTGCAAAGGTCACCCTTCCAAAAATCATTATATATGCATTTTGTTATTTACTTATCTTCCCACTTAGGTTACCAAGTATAAGTTTCTTGAGGGTAAACACTGATCTCAAGCCTCACAAAGTGCCTGCAATGGAGTAAGTATTTAATGCACATTTATTAAAGTGATCTGAACGAATCGTTCCAATGAAAACCATGTTCCTCAAACATATGTCCCTCCTTCTATTATTGAGGTGATGCCATAGGCTGCTACGTAGGGAGATGAACAGCACTCCAAGTTGAGCATTCCCTCGGAAGACTCCCTTCCTGCCAAACCGACCCACATCAGGGATGGTGATTCATTTCTCTTCACTACAACCAGTTCCTTCTTGAACCTTAGAATATCTAGTTTTCCCCTGGCTCTCCTGGACAATTCAAGTAATGAAAACTTTTCTTCCCATAATCTGACTGAGATACAATAGATTTAAAAAATAACCTTTTACCAAGGAACTAAGTTATCAAATAAAAACCAATCAGGAGGGGCTATAAAATCAGTTACCATCAAGTTCACATGAATGGGCAATTCTGTTTTCATTTAAATGGCATTGACTCTTCTCTAGATCTTTTGGAGCAAGTCAGAAAGAGAGAGAGAGAGAGAGAGAGAGAGAGAGAGAGAGAGAGAGAGAGAGAGAGAGAGAGAGAGAGACAGAGACAGAGACATAAACAGAGAGACAGAGACACAGAGAGAGACAGAGACACAGAGAGGAGAGAGAGAGAGAGAGAGAGAGAGAGAGAGAGAGAGAGAGAGAGAGAGAGACAGAGAGAGACAGAGACAGAGACATAAACAGAGAGACAGAGACAGACAGAGAGAGACAGAGATGGGGGAGACGGGGGGAGACGGGGGAAGATGGAGAGACAGATGGAGAGAGAGACAGAGAGACAGACAAAAACAGAGACAGAGACAGACAGAGACAGACAGAGAGAGAAAGAGAGACAGAGTGGAGGAAGGAGAGAGCTATCTTTCTGTCCCTGAGACACAAGATTAACAGTGATCCTTAGCCAGAAAAAGTTAGTTACATCTTTTATTCAGAGTCCATCATGTATCAAATAGTCTATCCAATATGGAAACATACTTTCTTTGGGAGTAAGAAGCAAGAGAAGCACTGGAAAGGAGGAAATTATAACAGGAGAACCCCCATCTTTTTAATATCACTTAGTATCTACCCTGAGGTTAAGGAGGACATATACTGACTGATACCTAGGGGTCATCAGCAGTGACAGTGGGCAGGGGGGAATCTATCCAGAGTGTTAGATGACAAACTGCATGAATGGGCCTAATTCTGCCCAAATGAATCTTAATAAAACAGAATCCTGCTGCACTGGGGGAAATATCAAGAGAACAGTCACATCCACAGTCAAAGACATGGGGGAAATATTTTTGAAAGTATCCACATTTTATGAGGGAAAGATTCAAACTGAGATAGAAAAATGAGAAAACAAAACAAAGATGGATAATTTCTATGATGGAAACAAGTGTGGGAGCAGGAGAGGAAAGCAGGATGGTCTTTATATGGGACATGATCCTTAAGTGGGTCCTGGAAATAAGAATAGGGACTAAGAGTCAAGAGTCATTAGGGACTCTCTTCATCTGAAGAGATGAAGTGAGACTCATTCAAGGCATGGTGTACCTCTGGGACATTCCATCCTTCAGATATCCACGCCTTTCCGTGCATCCTACAATTGAGTTCATTTTTTTCTATTTGCATCCCCAAATTTTGGCATTGACCAGCACAAAGTTTTCTGGGCAGATATGATATCGTTACGTGTCTGATGGCCATAGGATTTGTTTTCCTTCATAATACTGACATGATCAAAATGAACCCTTTCAGATTCAGGCAGCCCCTAGAATCAGAATAACCTAATGATAAGCTAGGACTGATTTTCCTTCCGAGAAAAGTAGAACATTGTGCTCACTCGAGCTAATTCAAAGCCAAGTCCAAAAATACTAGAATTGGATTGAATCTGGACCCACAGTGGGAGCACAATAGAATCATTTTCTACTTTGTTCCTTTCCAGCCTCTCGCTACTTTTTCAGACTAGAAGATGGGATCCCCTAGAGAGCAGCGGCAGGAACAAAGCCGCATAATTTCTGACACTGGTGAGGAAAACAGGAGGGCGGCTCTAATGGTAAAACATAATATTAATGATAGCCATGGCAATCACTCACATTAACAGAGCACTTTATTTTTGCATGCAGAAGCAATCACAGGTATCTATTAAGCAAAGACTATGTGTCAGGCATTGTGCTAAGTGCTAATGACACAAAGAAAGATAATACACACACACGCGCACACACACACACACACACACACACACACACACACACACATCATAAGCTTCCTGCTCTCAAGGAGCTCATTTCCATTATTTCTTCCATTATTTCTTAATTATGAATCATAATTAAACTTTGTATCTCAGATTTCTTTGCACCCTGTGGGTATTTAATAAACTTCTTGAATAAAAAAAAAAAAATGAAAAAAATAAACAGATGAAGGAATAAATAAATGATGAAGGAATAAATGAATGATCTGTACCATAATTTTATAAATATAGATGATACAAAAATTCATATCCCTGGATAATCTCATTAAATCATTCAGCGAGCGCTCAGTCCTAGGCACTTAGGATTTTTCCTTAGGAAATACTAAGGCAAAACCCAGCAACATTGAAATGTCCTTGCCCTCAAGGAGCTCACATTCTATAGATCTAATTATCACATTCTCTAAACAAGAGGAAGGAAAGACAAACAATTCAAACTGAGATAAGGAACAAATCAAATAAAAACAATTTCTATGATGAAAATGACTGTGGGAGCAGAAAAGGAGAGAGAAGAAGGATAGTCTTTATATGACATGTGACCCAGGCAGTGGGTCCTGGAAATAAGACTAGGGACTCAATAAGGAAAAAATGAAGTGAGGTTCTATCTCAGGCATATGGTGTACCTGGAGCATCCCATTCTTAGGATATCCGTACCTTTTCATATATCCTACTAGTGAACTTTATATATTGTCTCATCCAAGAGATTAGAATAAGACTCGTTGAGAATAAGGACTGGCTCATTTTTTCCTATTTCTATCCCCAGTTTTTAGCATTGCTCTTTTTTAATTGATTCCCATCAAGATAATGGGAATCCTCTTACTAACATAATTTCATCCTTCTTTCCCTTAAATTTTGCCCTGGTGAGTCCCACATGAGCAAAAATACCCCTTCAAAATTTTAGCATCCCCTTGACAGCTTCCTTTGGGCTCTTTATAACTTATCCCTCTCTTCTTCAGCAATCCTAGAAAAGGCATCTTGGGGTAGAATGTTAGAGAGACAAGGTCCACCAGATTTTACTCTCTCTTCCTGGGAGGTCAATGTGGGGGCCCTTCCTGTACACCTTTAATCGTGCCACATTTGTACACATGTTTACCTTGAAGGTGATTGGCTCCAGGTATGGGAAAGTGATAAAAGAATTTTTTGATTCCCTTTCTGCCTTCCTGCCTAATGTCAACAGGTTTGATGGGAATTCAATCCTCCTTTAGGACACAGCCCTAGAAAATCCATGTCAGCTTCCTCCTGGAGAAGCCCCCACAGACACTGAGGGACCTGAGATGGGTAGGAGAAACCTGGATGTCAGCATAACCACGCTAGGCTCTGAGGGAAATACAAGCTTTAATAAAACACAGGCTCTTTCTCTTCTGGAGTTTAGGGTATACTGGGGAGCTAGCCACTCTCAACTTTTAAAAATAGAGGGAATGTTGGCTTTCTCCTTTTAGCATCATTTCTTCATCTTAGTTCTCTCTTCCTCAATAGTGTAGATGTTCTATTCAAGTTTTCTTGCTTTTTTAATGAGCAAAGGTGGTTTGGGAAGGAGCAGAATGGAATATGATATAAGGGAGAAGCAAGGTGGTATTTTAAAAGCTTGAGAACCACTGGCATAAGTCAAAGCTTTCATATCCTGATAGTAATAGTCTTATAGGCATTGAAGATGAAAAATTATTGCTGCATAACTGCCCTCCCGAACAGCATTTCTATGCTTGTCCACATTTTTTGACTCAGAAAACATTAGATCATTTTTAACTGGGGGCAGCAAATTTTTTTCTCAAAAAGCAAAATCTACAATTGACTGTCCTCTAACTTTACTAATAAAAGAAATACTTCAAAATTTCCTTACTGAGAGAAGTTAGGAGGAAAATGGGAAGAGATGGTGAAGCTTCAACAAGGTTAGGTCTACCTAAGTTTTGCCCCAAAGTGCCCATATTTGGAGTGGGAGCTCATGCCCTCCCTAGGGTAGTCCACCAAGTCTGCCATCCTTAGCCCCACCTACCCCATAGTGACCACAAGGGTGTCACCCTCTCCCAGAACATTAGTACATTCGCCACCTGCTGCTTCATCCTATTTTGCCTCCCCCCAGAGAGTTTTAGCAGAACTAAAGTCAATGTGGAGAAAAGGGGTATGAATGTCTCCTGGGTTAGCACTCCTTTGACCATTTGACCTGGGTATCAGAATTCTTTGCTCTGCTGGGTGATAGGGTATGTATCCCAGAATTTTGGAGTTGGGGGAGGAATTTCAGTGGCCATCCAATCAAACCAAAAATTTATAAATAAATAGATGAATTAATAAATGAATGAATGAATAATAAAACAAATAAATACGTGAATGAATTGTTGAGAAGGAAAGGGGAAAGGAAAGGGGAAAGGAAAGAAAGAATGTGAATTATTTTACTTTGTGGATCAAAAGGATATCTCTAATTATAATTTGTCTTACTTATTCCTCACTTTTCTCCCCACTTCCCACATTCAAGCAAGAGAAAAGAGATGACAAGAGAAATAAAAGATAGCCAAAGCTTTGTTTAACACAGTGATTCTCAATGTTGTGGTCTCAAGACCTCTGGAGGGAGTCTCTCTGAAACCCTTTCAGGGAGTCTTCAACATAAAATTGTTTTCATGATAATTCTAAGATGTTTTAATTTTGAATATGGTAAATATCAGTAGATATAACACAAAAAAACAAAAGCTCCTTGAAGGAGTTTTGAGTATAAAAGTATAAAAACCCAAAAATTGAGCATTACCTGTCTAATGTACCCAGAGTTTGATCACCATTTCTTACCATAGTGTAAGTTTTAATTTCTTTAGATTCTCAAAGCAAATGGAACCAAAACCTGAAATCTCATTGTTAAAATAAAGTATAGTGCAGGCAAGTGAGTGGGGCCACTATACTCTTCCTTTTAAGGAAAAAAAACCCATCCTAACAATTAGAACTTTTAAAAAGTAGAATGTTTTTCTTTATGAAGACTTTCATTATAGGTCTTCAAGCAAAGGCTGAATGAATTTTTCTTGGGTGGATCCTAGAAGAGATGCTCTTTTCTTTCCTTTCCTTCCTTTCTTTCCTTTCTTTCCTTTCTTTCCTTCTTTCCTTCTTTCTTTCCACAAATTAAAATTATTTACATCCTATTTATCCCTTTTTAAATGTTTTGAGTGTATTATAAAACCACTATAGAAGAAAAAAGTAAAGTAAAGTAAAGAAAAAAGTAAAACCTGAAAATCATATTGAATTCTAGAGGCAAAGATTCATGAAATTGACATTTATGGAAATCTGGCCCATGTTTTGCTTTCTTATAATAGAAGCGACACAAAATTGCAGATCTTTAATCCTACAAGCCAATTCTAGATGTGACACATTCATTATTCAGTGGAATCCTCAGGGGAACCATTAATATAAGCTCTAACATAGACCAGAGCCTCCATAAAATGCTTCTGAAAACCTGATTAGGGAAGTTTGGCCAAAAGATGATTTGCCATAAACTTGGATTTCTGATAGATTTCACTGTAATAATAATAATATCCTAAATTGGATTTTTTTTAATTTTTCAGACTGATTTTAGAGCCCTGGAATGGAAGAATTCTTAAATATTAAAGTTTAATTCCTTTGTACAGAAAAGAAAATGCCTACAGAATTTCCAAGGATTCCTCAACATTGACAAAGCCAGGGATAGAACCCAATTCTCCTGATTCTCTATTCCACCACACCCTCCACCTTTCCCCCCAAATTGACCAAGACTTACCCTTCACATCTGGGTGATACCGGCTCCAAAATAGATTCATTTTCTGGAATGGTCCGGGAATGAATAGGAAACATTCCTCCTATAATAAGTGTGTGGTTTGTGGATTCCACATATCCATGTAAATCAAACTTTCCCAGCAGTCTACAGGTTGGTTCTGTATCGCCCTCAGTCATCAAGGTGATGGGGAAGAAGACCAGCAGAAAGACCAGCAAAAGGGGAACCACAGACTTTTTGGTGGGGGCCATTTTTATAAAGATCCAGTGGAAGAAAAACCAGCCTGAAATATGGATGAGTTCTTACGATGCCCTTTGATAGCAAATCATCTTCATCAGCCAATGGAAATATGTGTGTGTATGCACTCATGTATTTGAGATTTTCCCCAGGGGTTGAATTGCTGCTGCTTTTGCTACTCACTACCTAATTGTCAAGCCTCAATCAATCAGCAAACCTGGAGCTCACCTGTAGCAGGTGGAGCTGGAGGATTAAGAACATTCATTATCCCTGAGAAAAGCACCTGGTAAAACAGATCCCAAGTCTTGGTCCACAATAACGAAATGAGATGAGAATTATTCACAGGACTTTCTCTGAAAAAGAGCAAAACCTTTCATTCCACAGGCAGTTCTTTAGCACCTACCATGCTGAGAATATAGACAGAAATTGCTGATATATATATATATATATATATATATATATATATATATGTATATATATATATATATATACACACACACACACACACACACACACACACACACACACACACACACACACACATATACGTGTGTTTTCTGCATCCATCAGAATGGAAGGTCCTGGGACACAGGGACTGTTTTTTCCTTTGATTCCTGGCATTCAGCACAATGCCTGGGCAAAGGAAATGTTTAATCAAAGGCTGCTTGCTTGCTTGATAAGTTTCCATCCTATTGGGAGAGGCACACAGGTAAAATTCAATAAAGAAAAAGGAGTCTGGGGAAGGAGGCTAGCAAGTGAAGCTCCAAATGGCAGCTGGCAGAGCCTTGGCGGAAGGCAGGGCTTCTAAGAGTCAGACATAAGAAGGGAATCTTTTCCAGTCCGGGAGGAGAGCTTGACAAAGACTTGGAATGAGAAATAAAATGCCCCCTTCAGGGGCTTGCTAGAAAGCTGATTTGACTACACTTTAGAGAGTGTGAAAGAGAAAAAAGAGAAACATTCATCCATCCTGGAGATGCAAGGCCCTCCTCTCTCCTTCCCGGAGATTTCTTATTTTGTGAGTTATTGGGTTCATTTCCTAGGGAGCTTTCTGTCTTACACAGGAGTGACACTGGCCTGATGTCACTATTTTGTACCCTATGATACAGCTGTCAAGGAAATAGGGGCAGCACCCCCATTTGTTTCCATTTTCCTTTTGCTGGCTGGCTCAAAGATTCAGCCATTGCTGACTGAGTAGAATCATAGAATCACAGATGCAGAATAGAAATGGGATGTAAGAAATCCCATCATTCAACTATTCATTTTACAGATGGGAAAACTGAGACTGAGAGAGATTAAACAATTTGCCCAAGATCACACAGAGAACAGCAGAGAGGGATTAAAAGAAAGGAAGACTCCTTCATGGGATATTACATCTTTGTTACACATTCACATTTCACGTGTGAGACACATAAGCTTGTAAACAGGACTGGGTTTAGAAGTCCAGAAGAACACTGGGAATTGAGTGTAAACTGTTTGCACTATTGTCTTTCTACCCAGGTTACTTTTACCTTCGGAATCCAATTCTTAGCATGCATCAAGAAATTGTTCTGCACACATATCTTGTATCTAGGATAAACTATAACTTATCTAACATGTATAAGACTGCCTGCCACCTAGGGGAGGGAGGAAGGGGAAAATTTGAAAAAGAAGTGAATACAAGGAATAATGTTGTAAAAAAAAATTTACCCATGCATATATACTGTCCAAAAAAATTATAATTATAAAATTAATTTTAAAAAAAAGTCCAGAAGACTTGTGTTTAATTTCCAATTCAAACACTTACTAGGTGTGTAACCAGAAGCAAGTCATTCAACTTCTGTATGCCTCAGTTTCCTAAACTGTAAAATAGGAACCTTCACAGGGTCACTGTGAGGATCCAATGAGATCATGTAGCATCAAGGTGCTATGAAAGCCTGAAATTTGCCCCAGATAAATGCCAGCTCTAATGAACATTTCCACTTTTCTCTTGTCCACCATAGTCCAATACACAGTCAGCTCATGGGCTCAAGTCAATTTGGTAACAGAATAAGGTCATTTTAGAATATGAATTATGTTTCTTCATATTATTCAAGCTACTTAGCCCAGGCGTAAAGCACTGAGCTTCCCCTGCTAACTACTTTTTTGTCATCCCCTTTTAGTGGGGGACTAAGAAGACCTAGAAGAGACGTCCTCTGTCCCCTGAGCCCTTCCTTAGAATGTGCATCCCTGGAGGTTCCAGATCTTCTTATGAGACCCTGCTTTGGCTTCTGAAGTAAATCCCTTTCTCATTTGGACACTTCAAATCTTTGGGGCTGTTAGCTGAAGCTGTAGCCTTAATACCTTCTTCCCCCCCCACACACACACACACTTCCTGCTGACCCATTTCCCATGGATGTAGTCCATAGGAATTCTGGGTTTCCCCAGTCCCTGAGCCCTGCTTACAGATTTTCCCCAGTCCTTCTAGGCCAGATCAATTTGTCTTGAATTCTCAGTATCCCAGTGTCTCTTTGCCTACAATTCCTCCAGCTCTGATTTTCTACAAAGCCCTCAAGCTCTTCAGAACTCCACCCTCGGGTACCATGGGGCCACCTGAGTCCCCCTTCTCCAAGGCAACATAGCTCATTTAGAGCCGGAAGGGACCTTAGAGGTTAATTAGGGCAACCCCCTTTTTACAGCTGATGAAGTCCAGCTTCTGAGATGGAAAATGATTTGTTGATGGTCAAACAGAATGTAAGTGACAGTTCTGGGACCAACCATGCAGGGATTCGCGATCCGTATTTCCAGGACCAGTATAGGAGCAACCTGGCCCTGGGACAGCATCATCCTTTCTTAAGCTTAACATCCTCAGGACCTCCATGTTAGTATTTTAGACCTTTTCTGGGATCCACTCTCAGTCCTCAAACATACAATCACACATCCATGATGGCGATAAATGGTTATGTCATTTACTAAAAGGCCTAGTGGGCCTCAGCAGATAGACCCATAACTAGACATCATCACACCCTGGGTAAATGGGGTGGGGAGAGGCAGCAAGTGGCAGTGGGGAGACCAGAGCCTGGTCGGTACCCACACAGGGGATGGAAGGGAAAGCAGAGAGAGAGGGCATCTGACAACCGAGGCTAATGTAGAGGAAGAGGAGTTTGCTCTTCCTGCCCCTGACCACAACCACTAGTGCCCCTGCTCCCTCTTCCTTTCCTGGGATCTCAGTTCCCCCAACCCACAAGGGCATGGGCCTTCAAAGGACCACAAAACATGGGGACAAGAGCCACTACAAAGGTCTCATGCCCAGCTGGGCTGCAAGTATAACTCACAGATGTCAGGACCTGGAGCAAAGCCCCCCAGACCCAGTCCAGTCTCCATTTCTACAACCACATCTTACTGGAAGGAGGGAAAAGGGCATTTTAAAAAATAATAGGTTCTATTTTTACAAGCATTTATTATGTCTCCCTCCCATCATTCTCCCCAGTTGAATAGTTTTTCAACAACAATCCTCAAAAAAAAAAAATAGTGGCTGGTTCTAGAGCGTGAATATTATTTCATGAGTGGGAAACTGTAGAGCTGACCTAATGAACTGGCCCACGTCCTTCTCCCCACCGGTCATGCACATGTCACTGTGAAGATGGATGTTGACAATGAATTACATACATATTTTGAAAAGTTCAATTCCCAAAGGATACAGAACCAGCTGCTCCCCTAAACAAGTAGCAGTGTTTGTCTCCTTCCCAACTTGCTAGGATCAAGCATGTTTCACTGGTAACCTGAGATCTCTTCTCTGGGATACAAAGTCAAATACTTTTTTTAAAAGGGAAGGGAAATTTGGAACACAAGATTTTGCAAGGGTAAATGTTGAAAATCATCTTTGCATGTATTTTGACAATAAAGAACAATTATAAAAATGTTTTTAATTAAAAAAATAAATAAGTGAGTTAAATAGATTCAGTCCCTGCTCTTCCAATCTGGTCCTAGCTGTGTGACTCTAGGCAAGTCACTTAACCCCAATTGTCTAAGGAAAAAGAAATATATGTTAAATCCAAAATATGCATACATAATTTATTTTTAAAAATTAAGAACTGCAGGGGGAGGGGAGAAGGACAGAATTTAGAAATCGAACTTAAAAAAAACGGTGTTAAAATTGTTTTCACAGGAAATTGGGGAAAATAAAATATTATTTTTAAAAAAAGAAAAGAAAAATGGAACTTTCTTCAAGTCCTTGGAGGATTTTCATCTGGAAGAAGGGTATGTAAAATGTAATTGCATATTAAGGAAAGAATATTTTTCCTATTTAGACTGTCAGAAATTAATCCTAATAGTGAGCATTTATATAGCACTTAAAAGTTTGCACAAAAAAAATTAAAAAACATAAAAAAGTTTGGACAACACTTTACAAATATCTCAGTTTATCTTCACAACAACCTGAGAAGAAAGTGCTATCGTCCCCATTTTACTCATGAGGAAATTGAGGCACAAAGAGATTAAATGACTGACCCAAGTTCACGTACGTGGATAGTAAATGTCTGAGAACAGATTTGAACTCAGGCCCACTGACCTATACAATAAGCCATCTAAACTGCTATTGTTTTATTTCATTTTGACTCCAGAGGGCAGAACTAAGTTTAAAGGACAGAACTTGTAAAGTGAAAAAAATAGGCTTACTGTAAGGAAAACCTGCTGATAATCAGAGCCATCCAAGGAGGAACTGGTAGCTTTGGGAAGCAGAAATAGATAATTACCACAAGAAATGATGAAAGGGGCTTCTCTGGCAATTGGTGGCTAAGCAAGCTGTAACATCACTCCTCTAGGGGGAAAAACTCAGAGCAGAAGGGAGTACAAGGGATAATGTTGTAAAAAGAAAATTTTACTTATGCATATATATTGTCAAAGAAAATGTTATAATTATAAAAATTAATAAAAAAGAAAAAAAAAAACATCACTCCTCTAGAATGGTAGTTGATTAAGTTGTTGATCTTAATCCTTTCAGAGTTACTTGTATTTACACATTTCTAAATTGTTCTCTGAGCTCTGCTCCTTTCCCTCAGAATTAGTTCTGATGAGTCTTGCCAGGACTTTTCAGAGAAAAGTCCCCTTTCATCATTTCTTATGTTACAATAGCATTTCCTCATGTTCTCTCTTTCCCTCTGCCTTGTTCTCGCTCAGGGGCTAACTTGAAGATATTGTGGAAGAAAAAGTTAATTTGATTGTTCCAAGAAAACTTGACAAGGTGCCCTTTGGCTGGAAATCTGATGTGATGGGCAGCCACTGCCAGGAATTTCTTCCCATGTAAACAGGCATGGTTAGAACAGGTTGCAGAAGCTCAGAGCGGAGAGGGACCATAGAAGCCATCTAGCCCAGCTCAGACATAAGAATTCCCGCTGCAACACCCAGTAAAAAAAAAAAGGCTCCAGCCTTTCCAGAAGTACTTCTACCCAAGGCACTCACTGCTTCTCATGGCAACCAGTTCCTCCTTGCATATCTCTAATTGTTAGCAGCTTTTCCTTACAGTAAGCCTAAATTTTTCACTTTACAGGTTCTGTCCATTATCCTTGGTTCTGCCCTCTGGGATAAGTAGGAGTTTAGATGGCTTATTGGATAGATCAGTGGATCTGAGTTCAAATGTGTGTGGTCTCTCTTGGCAACCAAAACAAAAACATGGATAGCCTAGAAGCCTTGAACTTTTTTTTTTTTAAAGGAAAGTCCCTCATGTATACATATATTGTATTTAATTTATACTTTAACATAGTTAACATGTATTGGTCAACCTACCATGGGGGGGGGTGGAAGGAGGGGAAAAATTGGAACAAAAGGTTTGGCAATTGTCAATGCTGAAACATTACTTATGCATATATCTGTAAATAAAAACTATTAAATAAAAAAAGAAAGAAAGGAAAGTCCCTGACAACTGAAAATCAACCTTGCTTGGTGGATTATTTAATAAGGCTGTCTTTGCTCCTTCTGAGAATGCAGTTTGATTATGAGAATCAGCTGCCTCCAGCACTCTGGACAGGGGAATCCTCCATCCAGACTGCCTGGTTTTGTCCTTTGTGAGCTGGGTCACCCCAAATGCCAATGGAGGGGTACAAAAAAGGGGCTTTCTCCTTCGGGCAAGAATTTGCCCTGACTAGATTCTGTTTCTACTTCTTAACCAAAATAAGAGCTCCTCATTGGGGGCGGGAGGCTAAAATCAGGGAGAAAGAAGCTATTGATCTATTTATTCTGCCATCTATTGGGAGAGGATTTTCTTCCACTAAATTGGATTTTCTTGCCTGCCTTTTCACTAATCATCCCTGTTTCTTTGTTTTACTATTGGCTCCCTCTGAGGATGCTGGCAATGCTCATGCTACCTTGCAAGGCAATCAAACGAACTTGTCAAGACTTGCTTCTCCTTCCATGCAGGTGGAACACCTGCATCTTCTCCTAATGAGGGACAAAACAACCTTGGAGTGTTACCCTAACAGATGCTAATGCTTTCAGAGAGGTTCTAAACATTTTCCTGGGAAAAGCCAGCCCTCCTTAAGAGCCACAGACTGACAGACAGCGCCGCCCAGGACTGGCAAATCAGAAGGCTGCCGTGATGGCCAAAGAGCTCCCTGCTGGCTTAGCGGCTTTGGGCTCCCTGTTCATGCAGTCATTGCCCCCTTAGCCTCTCTTTTAATTTCCTCAGCTGTCACCTTACTTGCATGTTCTGTACAAACTATCAATCCACTTTGCTTTCTAAGTAATACTGAGCATCCTTTTATTTTTTTCCCAAGCATCCTTTTAAATAGACCCTTAATGTAAATACAGCACACCATGGGACACGATTTTGGGGGGCTTTTTTTTTCCTGAAGCATTTGGAGTTAAGTGACTTGCCCAGGGTCACACAGCTAGGAAGTGTGAAGAGTCTGAGGTCAAATTTGAACTCAGGTCCTCCTGACTTCAGGGCTAGTGCTCTAGTACTACCTAATTGCCCCACAGGACATGTTTTTGATAGAATTTCTGGCCCTATGAAATAGAGACCAGTTCTGACTTGTGGCTCTCAGAAATTCTTTGGGTTGCCTCTGATTTGCTTTTTGAAAGATTCTACTAATTCCAGCTTTATTCTTTTCCTCTATCTTTAGCACTGAGAAACAAAGAGGCATGAAAATGCATTGAATTTTAGCAATCCAGGCACTTCCCGGTCTTAGATTATTGAGATACATCGCCAGTGCTCTAAAAACAATCTGCTTTCTAGTTTTGTTGGGGGAGCCAGTCAAGCTTTCCGAGAGTCAGCATGGTGTAATAGGAAATTCATGGGGCTTGGCATTGGGAGGCCTGGGATTATTCCCAGCTGCACCATTTACCATCTGTGATACCTTAGTCAAGGAACTGCGTCTCTAAGGCTCCTTTCTTTGTCCACAAAGCAGTTACATAGATTGTCGTGAGAACTAAATAGATGCTGTATGTCAAGTTATTTTTCTAAAGTATCTTTCTACTCAATAGTCTATGAATTTCATTATGTATCATTCACATTTCTAGTACTGATCTGGTTTTGTTGAGGGGAAGTATAATAGAGACAAACAAGTCCTGGATCTGAAGTCAGGAAGAACCTGAATTTTACTAGCTGTGTTAACACCTCGGTGCCTCAGTTTCCTCAACTGTAAAATGGATCCAACATCTGTAATATCTACCTCACAGGGTTGTCAAGAGGCTCAAAGGAAGGGAAAAATGTAAAGTACTTTGCAATCTTTGAAGCACTGTATAAGTTCTTATTCTTGCCATTAGTATTATGATGAATCTTCATTATTAGTCTTATAACAAATAGTATTAAAACTATTCAAGCTAACTGGAAGTTGAATGGATGTCCATCAGTTGGAGAATGGTTGGGTAAATTATGGTATATGAAAGTTATGGAATATTAATGTTCTGTAAGAAATGACCAGCAGGAGGAATACAGAGAGGCCTGGAGAGACTTACATCAACTGATGCTGAGTGAAACGAGCAGAACCAGAAGATCACTGTACACTTCAACAACAATACTGTATGAGGATGTATTCTGATGGAAGTGGAAATCTTCAACACAAAGAAGAGCCAACTCACTTCCAGTTGATCAATGATGGACAGAGGTAGATACACCCAGAGAAGGAACACCGGGAAGTGAATGTAAATTGTTAGCACTAATATCTGTCTGCCCAGGTTAAATATACCTTCGGAATCTAATGCTTATTGTGCAACAAGAAAATGGTATTTACACACATGTATTGTATCTAGGTTATATTGTAACACATGTAAAATGTATGGGATTGCCTGTCATCGGGGGGAGGGAATAGAGGGAGGGGGGGATAAGTTGGAAAAATGAATACAAGGGATAATATTATAAAAATATATATATAATAAAAATTATTAAAATAAAAAAAACAAAAACTATTCAAGCTGGTCCTTGTACAACCTCTCTATCACACATTTTCTGTGTGATTCTACACAATTCATTTTCTGGGTTTCAGTTTCCTTTTCTGTAAATATAAGAGGGCCAGACTAGATTCATTCCCCCAATTATCAGTCTTCTGATTCTTTCCAGCAGGAGAAAATCTGCCCAAGTTTGTGCTCTTCTGGTAAAGCTTTCAAAAACTCAGAAAGGGTCACTTTTACTCAAAAGGAGGTGCCAGGCCCAGACTTTGTTGGAAATCACATGTAAATGAGAGTTCAATTTTCTAATTTTTTTCTGAGAATATACATATCCATGTGCATGCACACCTGCACGTACACACAAAAACACATGGCCACCTGAGTTGTTGTGAAGGTCAAAGGGGAAATATTTGTCAAGTGCTTCACATGGTATCTGGTACCTCATAGGTAATTAATAAATGTTTGTGTCCTTTGTTCCTTCTGACTCCAAGGGGAACACTCTTCACTATACCAGCTGCCTCCCTAAGGTGAATTTGTGATCCCATCAAAATTCCTTCAGTCAGTCACACTCAGAGTCCACGAGTGATCTTTGTTAACTATTCATCAAGGCACAAAACTGATTGCAAAGTATCTGTATTTTCTCTTGTCAGGGCTGATGGGAAGAGGTCCCGAAAAGAAGATCATAAAGTAGCCAAAAAAACCATGAGACCATTATGAGCTTTTTATTACATGAGATTTTAATTGTCCCTCATCATCGAAGACAGCCTTGCCATTGGGCCCAGTGACAGTTTAGCGCAAATCCTTATGTATAGAATTATATTCCAGATCATTTTAGTTCATTGTCAAAGAATTAGAACTACATGTCATCTTAAGGAGCTGTTTTGGGGGTATTTGAGGGAATAAAAATAACAACAGACCTCAAGGAAGGGACTCTAGTGAGCAAGTCACTTAAGATTCAGGGAGCGTCTAAGACAAGTTGAAAAAAATCATGGAATCCCTTTTGTTTTCATTTTGGGTTTTTTATTTAGTTAATAATATTATATTTTTACAATTACATTTAAAAATAGTTTTCAAAATCCATTTTTGTAAGATTTTGAATCTCATATTTTTTTTCCTTTCTCTCTCTCTCTCCCTTCTCTCCCTTCCCAAGACAGCAAGGAATCTGATATAGGTTGTACATGTACAATCATATTAAACATGTTTCCAAGGGGGAAACCACGAGAAAGAAAAAACAAACAAAAAAATGAAATTAGTCTGCCTTGATCTGCAGTCTCCACAGATCTTTCTCTGGATGTGGACGGCAGTTGCCATCACAAGGCTATTGAATTGTCTTGGATCACTGTATTGCTGAGCAGAGCTAAGTCTATCATAGTTGATCACTGTCCACCATTGCTGTCACTGTGTACAATGGTCTCCTGGTTTCTTCTGATTTCACTCAGAGTCAGTTTCTGTAAGTCTTCTATGGAGTCCCTTTTAAACAGAGACTCAGAGATTCCAACTCAGAAATTTTATGGATCATTGACTGAGAAAATAATTCCATACAATAGTAGAATGGAGTTTAGCATTCTCTAAGGTTTACAAAGCATTTAAATGTAAAGTTGAATTTGACCCTCACAACACTTTGATAGGATAGGTACTGTAGGTACTCTCCTGATTTGATAAATGAGGAAAAGGAGACTTCAAGTGGTGATGTGATTTGTCTATTTTCATTGATTTCCATTTATTATATGTCTACTTTATGCCAGATGCTATGCTAAGCACTTTATAAACATCATCTTATTTGCTCCTCACAAGATCCTGGGATATGGTTGATATTATCATCCTCAGTTTACAGATAGGAAAACTGAGGCACATCGATAGTTAGTGATTTGATGATGGTTGCACAACTAGTCTGAAGCCAGGTCTATTCCAAGTTCTTCCCGCCTTCGGGCCCAGTTGTCTATCGACTTTGCTCCCTGTCTGCCACTGAACATCAGAAATGAGCTCCAAATGCGGTCTCTGAACCTTGAGTGTTGGGTACTTTCCGCCATATTGCATTTAGCTTTCTAAAACTTTGGGTAGCGTTCTCTGATATACAGCTACTCATGCTTCAACCAGCCATTCACCAACCGTGACCCAGCTCAATGGTGAAATAGCTTTCTTTCACCTCTTTATGAATTTATTACTGAGTTTTGAAATCACATTTTCTATTAAACTGCTCCTACCGACTTTAAGAGTTTAATTTCATGGATCATTGCTTTTGGCAAAGAGTATTAAGTAGAAATGAGCTTTAGAAAAGTTTAAAAAGTAGATACAGGTGTTGGTCCTTCTCCTCCAAAGTAAAATCTTAAAACCAACTTAAAAAACAGTGGAAATTGGTTTATGTCCATTGATGGATTCAGACTTCAGAGAGCTCTCACTTCGATAAAATGCCACGGCCCAAGATTATTGGGATCGGAGAGAAGAGAAAGAGGTCCATACTTTTATGAGTGGAAGGGAATTTTCCATAAAAGGGAAAATTGGAAGTTTACCTACCAGTGTTTGTCCAACTCTTCATGACCTCATTTAGGAAAATAACTAGAGTGGTTTGCTATTTCAGTTCATTTTATAGATAAGAAACTGAGGCAAACAGGGTTAAGTGACCTTCTCAGAGTCACAGAACCAGTAAGTGTCTAAGGCTGGAAGTTGACCCTTCCTGATACTCTATTCACTGTGCCATCTAGCTGCCTCAAGAAAGCATAGACAGAATCCAATTTTAATGACCCTGACAACCTCAAAATAGCTATAACTGACCACTTCCATGTCAATTCTACAGTGTCCAAGAACTGATCAGGAAGGAAAGACACATGATTGTTGGTGTTTTGTTGATGTTTACAAAAATTAAATGTTTTGTATATATACTGCCTTTACAAATATTTACTACTTAGGGGCCAACAGATAACAGAAAAGTACTGAGCAGAGATGATCTCCCACTTATAAGCTGCCATAGCTAGGAGAGTGTGGATTATTATTCCTCTGTTTCTCTTCATGGACTCCTGTGAGTCTAAGAATATATATATATAAATATAAATATATATATATAATAGTATAATGAAATTATATTATTATATATACTATAGATAAATTTATAAATAAATTGTATAATAAAATTATATCAAATTTTAAGGAAAAAATCATCAAGGCTGTATCTTAACCATCTTGAACAGGCTCACCAGAGACAATTGTGAAATTTTTAGTTTGTTTTCACCGAGGATGTCAAGAAACACCACAAATCAGAGATTGATTTATTGCTTTACTGATTGTTTTGTGATGATGTATCCTATGGACCACAAATCAGAGGTTGATTTATTATTTTGCTGATTGTCTTGTGATGATATGTCCTGTGGACCTAAAATTCTACAGGGGAAGTCATGCCAGAAAATTCTCATCAAATCAACAAGAGTCAAACAAGAAGCATTTCTGGGGAAGGGGAAAAGGAGAATGTACAAGGGAGGGTAGTCTTTGGTAAGAGGACTGGAGGAGACACAGGGTCCCTCTGGGGGGTAATGAAGAACATGGATCCCCTAGATCTGCCATATGGGCAAAGAACCCAACCTTAAATTATTCAAGTCCATACCATATGGGAATGGAGGGAAGACTCAGTGAGGAGCCTGATAACTGCCTTAAAATAGTTGAAAAGGAAGAGAGATTAGATTTGTTCTATTTGGCACCTGAGGGTTGAACCAGGAGTAATGGAAATCGCTGAGATAAATTTAGCATTAATATGGTTAAAGCTATCCAAAAATGGAATGGGCCACCTCAGGAGGTTGTGGGCTCCTCTTCAATGGATTTCTTCAATCAGAGACTGTCAGAGATGTTATAGAGAGAATTATTTTTCAGGTGTGGGTAGGACTAATGACATTGGGCAGGAGGAGAAGGGGGTCCTTCCAGTCCTGAAATGTTGTGCTCTTGGGGAAGTTAGGAAACATTGTGGATAACCAGGCCTGAAGTAAAAAAAGACTCATCTTCCTCAGTTCAAATTTGGCCTCAGACACTTTCTAGCTATGTGACCCTGGGCAACTCATTTCACTATTTCCCTCATTTTCTCGTCTATAAAATGAACTGAAGAAGGAAATCTAGTATTTTGGCTGAGAAAACCCAACAGGGTCAAAAACCTGGAAGTTATTGAACCAACTGAACCTCAACAACAGCAACGATTCTTCTATAATCATCTTGGATTTTTAAAAGACATGTACTGAGTATAGAAACAAAGACAGGTCACGGAATCAATCTGAAAATGCGATTTGGTTCTGTGAGAGGAGCAAAAGAATGAAAATTGGGGCAAAAGGCTGCTTTCTTTTCTAGATGTTTACACCCATCTTTTATTAATGCAGACAAGAATTTTCCAGGACTCCAAGTTAAGGTCACTGACTTGGCAGGCTCCATTCTTTTTCCTATTTTGAAAATTGAGACAAAGTTGATGATAACAAAAGGATTTTTTGCTATTATTATACTAAGAAAGGAATCTTTTGCCTTTCTCCAATAGCCCTCCCACTCAGTGTGACTTCCTCCCAGTGAGGTTCAGCAATCGCATCAACCACTTTTTTCTAAACCTTGGGCTAGTGTTCACCAGGACCAAGTGACTTTATTCCATCAAGGGCATCTAGTTGCTCTTTTACTATCTCCTTACTTATCTTGGATATCAACTCCCCATTAGTCATTTCATTCGGTTCTTTCCAATGCAAAGATCATTCGCTTCACCATAGAAAAACAGAAATGAAATAAGAGTTGAGCAGCTTTCTGTCTTCTTTTCATCTCTTTCCTTTTTCTCAAACTCCTGGAATCTCTCTTTTGATCCTCCTTTTTTTAGTACGGTGGGATGATGATCTGTGTCAGTGAAGAGATTAATCACTCTGATGAAATCACTGACAGATTCTTGAAGTATATTAAATTTGGCTAAGAATAAAAAAAATCCTCCTCTTATCTCCTTTTCTCTCCTTTCTTCTTCCTTCCTCACTTTTTTTCTCTCCTGTCTCTCTTTTTCCTCTTTTTTCTCCCCTTGTTTTTCTCTCTCTCTCTCTCCTTTTCTCTCCTCTGTCTGCTTCTCTTTCTTCTTTCTTTCTTATTTCTTCCTCTTCTTCCTCCCTGTTTTTTTATTCCTCTGTCTCTCTCTCTTCATCCTTCTTTTGTCTTTGTATGGCTCTTTCTCTCTCAGAATTTTTCTGTCTCTGTTTTTCTATCTCTGTCTCTCTGTCTCTGTATCACTGATCCTTTGTCTCTCTGTGTGTCACTATCTCTGTCTCTCCATGTCACCATTCCTATTTCTGTCTCTGTCTGTCTCTCTCCCTCTCTCTCATCATTTTTGTAAATCTATTGAGTAGTGTCTTTAGCAAAATTTCAATAGTCCAATTCAATTGTCCCAGAGGAAGACAACAGATGGAAAAACACGTGAAGTATTCAAGGTATCACTTTGAATCCAACCCCCCTCCCAATTAGATGGTACATACTAATGTAAAAGGAAGCAAACATTTGTAGCCTAAGAAGGAGGCAAATATAAGTTATTTGTGGGTCAGTAAGCATTTAAGAACCTACTATGTGCCTGCCAGGCAGCTGGTGCAGTAGATAGAGGATTGGGCCTAGAATCAAGAAGATTTGAATTAAAATCTGGCCTTAGACACTTAGGAGCTGTGTGATCCTGGACACATCATTTAATTTCTATTTTCTTCACTTCCTAATTTGTAAAATGGAGACGCATTGGAGAAGGAAATTGCAAATCATTCCAGTCTCTCTGCCAAGAAAACCCCATGGACAAAGACATCAGACACCAGAGATACAATAGGTTTGTTTTTTTTTTAATATCCTTTGCCCTTAGAGAGCTGACTATTTAATCACATGAATAGTTAAGGACAACAAACACATTTGGGCAGTTAGAGCAAAGAACATTCTTATTGTGTTCTGAGAGATCTTTAGAATGGAAGAGCAGAGATATGGCTATCAGATACATAAAAAAACAAAGCTATTCTGATCCAGAATTATGTTTATGAACCATAGAAACATCTGATGAGGCAAAAACTACAGAATGATCTCACCAAACAAACCAACAGTTAGAGACCTGAGCTTCCAGAGAATGTAATGATAGAACTTCAAGTGCCGTTGGTGCTGTGTTGATCTACTAAATACATAAAGCAAAGAAAAATAAGTTTCCAAGGAATTGAAGGAAAGAACTGCATGATAGAAAGGGAGCTTCAGAGTGTAGCCCCCTTTGTGAAAGAGCAAACCTTGATTTCTCCCCTTTTCCTGGAGTCCCACTGACTTGCATAAAATACACAGGTCCTTGGTGGGGGGAAGATGAATGTAGCCACTGGAAGTCTTATTAGTTCTGGGGGCTTAGATGCAAGTCCATTCTGCATTCATTTGTAAATGGAACTTGTATTTTGTGCTTTGTGAGACTCAGTGCTTGTAAGGAGAGCTGGTAACTCCTTGGGAACATTTGACTACTGGTATTTGCAAGTTCTATTTAGTGTGGGATAAAGAGTCAATGGTCATAGCAGTGCTACTACTGGGCTTATATCCCAAAGAAATACTAAAGGAGGGAAAGGGACCTGTAGGTGCCAAAATGTTTGTGGCAGCTCTTTTTGTAATGGCTAGAAAGTGAAAAATGAATGGATGCCCATCAATTGGAGAATGGTTGGGTAAATTATGGTATATGAAGGTTATGGAATATTATTGCTCTGTTAGAAATGACCAACAGGAGGAATACAGAGAGGCCTGGAGAGACTTACATCAACTGATGCTGAGTGAAACGAGCTGAACCAGGAGAACATTATACACTTCAACAACAATATTGTATGAGGATGTATTCTGATGGAAGTAGAAATCTTCAACATAAAGAAGATCCAACTCACTTCCAGTTGATCAATGATGGACAGAATCAGCTACATCCAGAGACGGAACACTGGGAATTGAGTGTAAACTGTTTGCACTATTGTCTTTCTACCCAAGTTACTTATACCCTCGGAATCCAATTCTTATCGTGCAACAAGAAAATTGGATTTACACACATATATTGTATCTGGGTTACACTGTAACACATTAAATAGGTATGGGATTGCCTGTCATCTAGGGGAGAGAGGAGAGGAAGGGAAGGGAAAATTTGGAAAAATGAATACAAGGGATAATGTAGCAAAAAAAATTACCCATGCATATGTACTGTCAAAAAAAATTATAATTATAAAATTAAAAAAAAAAAGAGTCAATGATCATAAAATGGTCCTTTGTGTCAGGAAAAAGCCTTAGATATGAGTTACGGTATTTATAAAGACATATAAAATATGTAAATTCATAAATAACAATAGGATAATTAGAAGCAAATATTTTTAAAATGCTGTCTTAAACTACTTCTTAAATAATATTCATCAGGTCTAGCCTAGGTCATTCCAATGTCCTTTAAGCTAAAGAGCTTAACAACTTCTTAACTCTTGCTTAGTATCTTTCTATCTCAGAACAACCCCATTTATTTTAAAGTCCCCCAATCTGAATGTTCTAGAACTGAATTCATTGATTTATTCTAGAACCCTAGGCTAATTTCCAGCCATTCAGGAAGCTTTCTGATAACATTGTGAGTTTTTAAGCTGTTCTATTCATATACCTACAAGATTTTTTTAGTTACTTAACTTTCCTTATCTTCTCAACCAAGGAACAACCACACAAATAAGAAATTGTGATAGTATCCCCCAAAACCACCTCAAATATCAGAATAATGCAACCACAGATTTCTCCTGCCATACACTACAGACCCCCCTTTCCTTACACATATATCCACTTATTTCAGGTCATCAAATACTAAAATGGTCCTAACCAAATTGAGACTTTCATCACTCCACAGAAACGGCTGCACCTCAGGTCCCTGCTCCTGCCATGGCACCATTTCTTTTCTCTTAACAGATATTTGCCATGCTCTGAAAGCCAGCATCCAACCAGGAATCGCTCTCTTCCTAGACATGAGACGTATTCCAAACTACAGGTCACTTGGATTTTCCTTTGCTATGCGAAAAAACAAATATTAAAATATCCATAGAGGCCTGTATGTAAAGGACATTTGATACCAAAATTCCCAAACCATCATTTCATGTGTTATTGACTTATGAAACAAGCATTTATTAAGCAACCACAAGTGCCAGGCACTTAATCAATACCTTTCGATTAGACTCCTCTGTGGTAGGAGGAGTGAAAAACAAGAACAAGTAGAACTTAAAGTCCAATGAGGAAGAGGCTTGATGGCCCGCCCAAGGTCACGGATTGGAATTCTGGTCCCCTAACTCTCAATCCCTTGTTCTTTCTCCTGTAGCATGTGGCTTTTCTTCCTTGATTTTCATAACTAAACATGTTTTTTTTAGCATCATAGGATCATAGATTTTGAGCTGGAAGGAAAAGTAACTTTAGAGAGAAGTCCCTTTGTTTTAACTATGAAGAAACTGAGAGACAAGAGAGGGCAACTGATTCCAAGTGCGGCCCTCTATCAGGCAGTGCCGTCTCCCTGATAATGTCCCATCTCCCCCATTACACTGGCCATCTTTTATCTTATCAAAAAGTGAGATCGTACATCCCATGTCAGCTTATGGTCATTTTCCAGAATTAATTGAATATAACTGGGCAGGGAAAATGTAGCACTAACTTAATAGAGAAGAGGAAGAAAAAACATAGACTTCTCAAGACTTGGGTAGCTCTCGGATCCCTATTTCATTTTGCCCAGCTGGTAGGGATTGTTAAGAGTCTTTACTAACTATTCAAATAAGTTTGGATAACTAAGGGCTTCCAGCTTGAGTGAGGGCCTAGCCCTTTCTCACCAAGGCCAAGGCCATGGGCTTTTACTTCTGTTATTTCTTATATTTCTATGGTATCTAGTCTTTCCTCCCTTTAGTAAAGTAGCTTTGGAGATGAAAGGCTGTGACTTTGTGATCTTTGAAAAATCAAGACTAAGATGGATCAAGAACTGGAGCCGACACTGATTTTCAGGCAGCTACAAAGCACCAAGTTACCTGCCTGACCCAGGCCTGCAGTGATTTATGCAAGCAAGGGAGTAACTGCATCCATTGCCTGTGATGAATTTGGAAGTGCCCTCGGTGGGCAAATGCTTTATAGTGACCACTTGAAGTTTGAACCCATTTTTCTCAGGAACGGGGATGGAACAGAAAAAGCACGCCCTCAGTGCCAGGTAGTTTTCCTTCTGCTCCAGTTTTCTCTCTCAGAAACTATTCTCTTTGGAGAAGTTTTTTTTTAAATAAGATGATCTTTTACTAAATTTTAATATGATGATTCTTTACTAAATGATCTCATTTGATTCAGTGTTCATATTAAAGGCAGCAATTTCAAGTCAAAACAACTAAGGATCACATTTCAATGACAAAGATAAAAGGGTGATCCGACTCTAATCCTAACCCTCAAAAAAAAAAAAAAAAAGAAAAAGAAAAAGAAAAAGAAAGGAGAAAAATCAAGGATGATATTGAATTTGGAATCAGAAAACCTGAGGACAAATTCCAGGTGTACTATTTACCAAATGGGTGATCTTGGGCAAGTTCCAGTCTTGGGCAAGTCAGGATCTTAGGGCTTGTTCATTTTCCTCATCAATGAGAGAGAGAGGAAAGGAAAGAAGGGAAGAAGGAAAAAAGAGACAGAGAGATACAGAGACATGTTAAATCGTCTTTGAGGTCCCTTATAACTCTAGATTTATGATTTCTTTGCAGATATCCTTAAAAAAAACCCTTAGTTATTTGAAAAACTCTAGTGATCTGATTCTCTATACATTATAATCTTCATCCGTCTGTGGTTTCTTTTACCACTAGATTGTTGTTATTCACTGCCTTAATTCTACCTAAGAAGCAAAGCTCTATGTCACCATGGTCTACCGGTGTATGTTTCTGAATCTTCATTTTTCTAAGATAATTCTCCTACTTCTCAAGACGTGGCTCCCTCTCGGTTTCCAGATCCCTATTTCATTTTGCTCAGCTGGTAGGGATTGTTAAGGGTCTTCACTAACACAGGGTGGCACTGTTGCATTAGGTCACCCTTACTTAGAGCTTTTCTCTCAAATATATTCCGAACTCTGATTATTTGAAGCCATTTTTAGGAGGGCTGGGGCAAGATGTGGGGAGGAAACCCAATGAGGTTTGTACACGAGATAATCAATATTAAACAAACAAAGACCTGGGATGAACTGGACCAGGAGTAAACCCCTTGGAAAGATTTGAGGAGAAAAAGTCCAATTTACACTCAGATTCTCAGATCAACATTTTTTCTATTCTGTCTAGTTTTCCAAAAATTCAGAACAAAGCGAGGGTCCATCAAATTAGAGACTGTCTGAAAAAATGGTGGCGTCAAAATGAAAAAAAGAGATACAAATATGAGGATTCAGAGAATCCTGGGAAGATCACTATAAACGGATGCAGTGTAAAGGCTGAGCAAAACCAGGACAAAAATCTCCATGATGACTACATGACTGAACTCTGAGGTGTTCTGGTGATCAGGTTTTGTCCCAGAAGTAATGAAGCACATTTCCTTCTTGGCAAAGGAAAGAACCATACGGTAAATATGTATACCATCAGACATGGTCCCTAGCCTTCTTTGTGATGAAAAAGGGTTAAATTCTTAATAAGAGGCAGCGCAGTGTAATAGTAAGTCAACTAGCATTTATTAAAATGCTAAGCACTGGGGAGACAAAGAAAGAAAACAGCCCATGTCCTGAAAGAGTCTGTAATCTAATGGGGGAGACAACATGCAGACTACTATTTATGAATAAATGGGAAATCATCTCAGAGGAAAGCCCCTAGGAATGGGCAGAGGCTGCCATCGGGAAAGGTTTCTTACAAAAGGTGGATTTGGAGCTGGGACTTGAAACCAAGAGACATGGGGAAGGATGAAAAACATTTCAGATATGGAAAGCAGGTACAAAATGTAAGATTGGCAAAGTAGGAAGAGCTGTGCTGTGAAGGGCTTGAAAGCTAAAGGATTTTGTATTTTATTCTGGAGGTCCTGGAGAGCCATTAAAGTATGCTGGAAAGGGGGATGATAACACGATCAGAAGTGTGAATTAGGAAGGTCACTTTGACACCTGAGCGAAGGATAGACTGGAGCAGGGAGAGATTTGGCAGGCAGACCCCCAGCGGGTGACTGCAATACTCCAGGAAGGAGGCGATGAGTTCATTGGATAGGGAGGGGAGTGGGAAGGTAGCAGTGTGGCTACAGATGGATGAGTGGAAAGGAAGGGGGATGTATGGAGAGAGATGTTATGAAGAATTAACAACGGATTGGATATGAGGAGGGTATGAGGGAAGAATCAAGGACAATCATTGTTACCACCATAACAACTCCAATAATAACAAGCACTTATTGGTATTTGTGGAGAACTGTAAAAATATCTTATTTCATTCTTATAATCTGGAAGGTAGATGCTAGTGTTTTCCCCATTTTATAGATGAGAAAACTGAGGCAAGGAGAAGTTAAATGACTTGCCCCTCATCACACAGCTAGTAAATATTGGAATTGGATTTAAATTCAAGTTTTTCTGACTCTCGCTCCAGCTTATTATTGACTGGGCCATTTGGCTGCCTCATAGAAATAACAATAAAATTATAAGCCAGGATGACTAGATAGTCATAGAATAATGGAGAAGAATTAACGACACAGGTCATGTGAAGGAAGACACCGTCTATATTCAAAGAAAGAGCTAATAAATAGAAGGATGTATAGAAGTATTTTACATAAATGTGTGTATATGTATATAAATATATACACATTTGTGTCTAATAGGAGTCATCTCTAGGGGAGTGAAAGGGAGAAAAAAATTAATTTACATAACTATTATATATTTAAAAGAAAAAGCAAGTTGTACATAATCGATTTATAGTTTCATGTGCAATCATTTTATTATTCTACTATGTTATAAAAATGCTTATTTTATTTCATAAAATTAAAAATAAAATATAAAAATAAATAAGGAAAAAGCTGCTACCACCCTCCTGTTGCTATTTTGTGGCCTCTTCTTAAGCAAAATACATGGGTTTTGTTCATGATTTTTTTTTCATCCCTACTACTGATAAAGCATTATTACTTGTTTATGCCTGGCTACTTTCTTGCAAGCAAAGAAAACAGGAGAGATTGATAATAACGTCTATACCATTTCCCCCTTTGATTTATATTAAGTTAAATTCCACTTTTGTAGTCCAGAGATGTTTCCAGCTCCTTTGCTTTTCTGTTTTAAATGGAGTTTAACAGGGCTTTCAGTCTAACATCTTCCAAGTGAATTAACAAGCATTTGGCTCCATCTCCCATTTGCACAGCCAGAATCTGGCCTGAGAGCCAACCTGCATGAAGCATTGATATTTGTACCCTTCATGGATGAATTAATTTATTTGTCGGAATGGCAGTAAATAGACTAAACCACTATTTGGGGGCAAATATTTATTGTTCAGAGTTTAACCATCAGAACGTGTGGCAAGCAAATTTGGGGAAAGAGACAATGTGGCCCAGGATTTGAATCTTGGACAGTATTTTCAGCAAAAAGATTAGAGATATATGGATGCCCATCAGTTGTGGAATGGCTAAATTAGTTACAGTTGGTGAATGGGATATGTAAGAGACAATAAGGAGGGTGATTCAAAAAGGCTTGGAGAAATTTACATGAACTGATGCTTAGTGAGATGAGCAGGAGAACATTGTCCACAGCAACAACAAGATTATGTAATGATCAACTGAGATAAAGTGTTTCTTTTCAATGCTGAGGTGATTCAGGCCTGTTCCAGTAGGCTTGGGATGGAGAGAGCCATCTGCACCCAGAGAGAGCAATATGGGGACTGAGTGTGGACCGCAACAGAGCATTTTCATCTTTGTTGCTGTTTGCTTGTTTTTTGCTCTCTCCCATTTTTCCCTTTTTTGATCGGATTTTTCTTGTGCAGCATAATAAATATGGAAACATATTTAGAAAAACTGCACACATTGTTAGATTACTTGCTCTCTAGGGGACAGGAAGGAGGGAGAAAAATTTGGAACACAAGATGTGGCAAGGGTGAATATTGAAAACTATCTTCGCATGTATTTTAAAAAATAAAAAGCTATTTAAAAAGAAAAAACAAGTACAACTATAAGGAATTTAGAAAAACATGGGAAGGTTTTCATACACCAAAACAATGGGAAATGAACAGAACCAAAAAAAAAAAAAAAAAGAACCTCTTTCACCCTTCAGATATATGAGTTGTCCTGAGTCTCAGGTTTCTCATTAATAAAATTCAGAGTTTGGACTTAGGGGAGACTTGCAAGTCCTTTCTAGGCTCTGAATTCTACAAACAATTGGCTGGGCTATACTTCCACTTTTCCCCTTAACAGAATTCTTACACCTTTGAGTATCATGGACCTCTTTGGCAGTCTGAGAAAACCTATGGACACCCTTTTCCGAACAATGCTTTTGAACATATAAAATACATAGAATTTAGAAGGAAATGAATTATATTGGAATCAAATAAGAATTTTTTAAAGTTCATAGTCCTCAAGTTAAGAATCCCTTTTTTAGAGGAATAGAACTCCTTAAAGACAGGTCATAGAACCAGAGCCACCTAATTTTTAATCAATGGGAGCTGAGTACCCTCTTTCACATTGTCTCCTTCAGAGGGTGGGAGCTCCTCAAGGACAGGGGGCCATCTTTTGCTTTTCTTTTCATCTCCACTGCTTAGCAGAGTGCTGGGCACTTAAATGCTTGTCAATCAGTCTGGATTTTCAAGCATGGAGAGCTCATTGTCCCTCCACAGATATAAAGCAATAAATACACAATACTATTATCACCATTTTTATGTGAGTGAAATTAAGTGTTATTGGCTAACAACAACCTTGAAGGAACCACAAAATGGCAATGGGGAAGGAAGAAGAAATTCATCATAACCTTCATAAGAGAAGAGCTCCTTCAGTTCGGTGAAGAAACCAGCAGATGGCAATAGTGGAGAGCCGGCAACTGGAGAAAATCAGCATCATTGTGGGGGAGCCTGAAATAATACATTTGAAGAGAGAGGGCTCTCAGGGCCTATATTCCTTGGATAGATTCCTGGTCCCTCATATTTCCCCTCCCATTGGTAGCATATTTGGGGGGAGAGAAATTTTATTTTGCCATTCTGTTTGAGTTAATATGTTTTCCAGTTTGTTCTGGTTAAAAATAAGGGGAATGTGAGTCAGCTAAGTGGTACAATGGAGAGAGCACCAGCCCTGAAATCAGGAGTCCAAATCTGGCCTCAGACACTTAACACTTCTAGCTGTGTGACCCTGGGCAAGTCACTTCACCCCAATTGCCTCAGCAAAAAATAATAATAATAATAATAATAATAACAATAGGACCATCCACTGGGGGCTCCAGAGATATATGGTTTTGAATACACACTGACCCAAAACATGCCTTAAACCAAGGGTAGATTCCCTGGACTCACAGCAAGACAGGACCCAGACTGACAACATTATGTAAGAAATCAGGATTACCATTCAAAAGGTTTGTCTTCAATACTTCAAAGATTCTTAATTTCACCCTCACGATGCTGACCACAGCCCTTTGGACTTTCCTAGATGGTGGATCAAAGACAAAAAGTATATATTTTTTAAAAGTCAGCCAACCTTTTGATCAGTGAGTCTTTCCCAACCCAAACAACAGACACAATCCATCACTGGGTCAGTTCTTGAATCCTTTCCAGCCATGATGAGGAGCTGGAAAAAGTCTTAGTGAAATGGTCCAGGAGCTTGCTTCACACACTCATGTGCACATACACATGTACAAAACTCTCCCCCTTACACAAAGCTCATAATTGTCCCTCATTAGATGATAAATGATCCCCCCAAAAATTCTACAGAATAGAAAAATATGAATTGAATCCAAGATGTAATTGAATAAGAACCAATGTGAAATTCTAAACTTCGGCCCAAACAAATATAACAATATAATTAGAGAATAGAGTTCAAATGGATAGGGCACTAGACTTAGTTCAGAAGAAACCAAATCCTCTCTCAAATACTATATTGCCCTGAGCAACTCTTAAACTTCTGTGTACCTCAGTTTCCTCGTTTCGAAAATGAGGGAGTTGAACTTAATTGCCTAGAGGACCATTTCAAAAAATACGAGCTTATGATTCAATAAACATTTATTAAGCACCTTCTTATTAAATATGCAAGACACTGTTAAGCCCCCGGGGTTGATAGACCTGGCCTAATTATCTTAGAAATCCTCATTTGTCTTCTGCTGCAACACTACATTGCTCCCTCTGGCTCTTTTTTATCCTCTTCGTTGTGTGATTTTCTTCATGGCCATGGGAGGGATTGCCATCCTTTATTCAGACTGTTGGAATGTTGGGCTGAGGTTATAAGCAGACACCCTGTAATTATAGAAACACTGGAACAGCCAAACGTTGAAGCATCTCATAAATCAAGAGATATTAATGATCTGCAAGAGCATTAAAATGAAACTAACAGAGCCTAATAAGAAAGCATAAAGAATAAAAGGCGCTATAATACCTATTTGATTCATTTGAGCAAAGTTCTGTGGCTGAGAAGGGCCAACAAGGGATTGGTTCACACTTGATAAGCCATTAATGCAATTTATACTGTGCCTTCTTCAGCAGCTTATTCAAAAGCATGTTATGAATTAAACCAACTCAAAGCTTAAAATCACATATTAAAGATGTTAAGGGGGCAGCCAGGTGGCACAGTGGATAGAGCACAGCCCTGAAATCAGGAGGACCCGAGTTCAAATCTGGTCTCAGACACTTAGCACTTTCTGGCTGTGTGACCCTGGGCAAGTCACTTAACCCCAGCCTCAGAAAAAAAAAAAAAGAAAAGGGACACGTCCTGTATCCTGCACAGGACTAGATCGCCCAACATTGAGGCACCTGCTTCCCACTGCTTCCCCCCACTGTATGGGGGGCCACCTTCAACTGTGATTTCAATGGCTGAAAATTTAAAATTGACCGGACCATCCCAGGGCGAGGGCCTCTCCCTCTAAGTTTGGGAAGCAGCCTCTACACTTTCCCCTGCACCTCCAGAAGATATGAAGAGGTCAATGATGCACGAAGGACTCTTAGCTTCTCATTTAACTAGGTGAATGCCCTTGGTCGGACTTGAGTCATACCTCCTCCCCTTCCATTACTTGCTGTCTAGGGGACAGGAAGGAAGGAGAAAAATCTGAGGTTCTATGCATTTTATGAAACTCTGATTCTATCAGGAAAATCTGCACTAAGTTTAAATAGTCATTATTATTATTTTGTAAAAGATGTTGTCATAATACCTCCATCGTCACCTCATTACATGTATTATTTTGATTGGCTTAACCAGATTTTTTCATCAGTAAAATGGGAACTTAGAGGTCACCTAGTCCAGTTCCCTAATTTTACAGAAGAACAAACAGGAGCCCTGAAAAGTTAAATCATGAATTTAAGGATGCACAATTAAGAGGCAAAATTTGAACTCTACTCTCCTAAGAGAGTCTTTCCACTGCCCAGGGAGGACAGAGCTTTGAAAACCTTAAAGTGCCATGACAATAGCTGTTGTAATTATTGTGGGGAGGGGGCTACATTTTACCAGAGACTGAATATCAACCCTTGTGACAATACTAAAATGCTGCTGTATGTTTACATTCACACTCATTTAACTATTCTTTCATGCTACAGAAAATGATTATCACAATAAGTGCCACGCAACAAAGCCCTGCACCGATTGTGTAGGAGAGGTCTCTGTCTTCTGGCAGGTCCCTCGAGGCTGGGAAGACTTTGAGCAAAGAACCATCTTTGAAAAGACTTATGAACTCTGATCAATGCAGTTCCAAAGGACAGTTGGTGAAGAAGGATGCCCACCTCCTCCCAGGTGCAAAAGATTCCATTTTGGCCATATACTCCATGTAGGAATTTGCTTTGCTTGACTATGTTTAGTGTGTATATGTGTCTGTGTGTGTGTATATATATGTGTGTGTGTGTATTTACATATACATACAGATATATTTGTGTGTATATAAATATACATGCACATGTATATGTGTGTACACATATCTCTGGGTATATGCACATATGTGTATATTGATACATGAACATACATGTATGTGTGTTGTATACATGTATGTATATATACATGTGTGTGCATGCGTATATATATTTGTTACAAAGGGTTTTTTTCTTTTTTTCTGGTGGAGGAGGGAGTAAGAGGGGAGAAAACAGAGCTTTGGTAACTGAAAATAATTTTTTAAAGTACTTCCCGGATCTGGTTGGCAACTGTGCCTGCCCGTACCCGCTGTTCAGAGACCCAGGCTAATTGAGTTTACTAAGGTTCAAATGCCAAGCTCAAAGGAAAGGACAGACTTTCTAAAACAAATATACACCTGTTGTAATTGTTGCTGGTCCTTTGTTCTCGAAGAGGATCATGAGATCAGGGAGGTGATGCTATGACATGCAAGTGAATTGGATGGGAGTGAGGGTGGGCTGGGCAAGGTCACCTGCCTCCCTTTCCCCTTCAGAGCCATCTGAGTCCAGCAGCCAGATATGGATCAGGATTATGGGTCATGATGGCCCAGGGTGGGAGCTTTTTTTTGTCAACTAGTTATTCAATAAACCTTTATTAACTACCAATTATATGCCAGACACTGTTTTAAGGTTTCTGAATACAAAGAAAGAAAAAAAAAGACACTTTTGCTCTCAAAAATCTCATAATCTAAAGGGAGAGATAACATGCAAGCAACTATATACAAACAAATTACACACAGGACAAATCTGAAATAATTAACAGATGGAAGGCAGTATATTAAGAGGAATCAATTTGGTTGTTGTCCTTCATTCTTTTTTTCCGACCTTGGGCTTTTTAAGCTCAGGCCTTCAACAAATCATTTTTAAAAGAATTTTTAATTAAATATTTTTATATTCAAAACGTATCTATGTATATATTTCACCCTCGTAAAACCTTGTTCAACAATTCATTCCATCAGGGTTTCAGTGATTAAGGTTGGGTAAAAAGTACCACCCCCTTTGTGGTGTCCAGCTATGCTTGAGGGGAAGATGAAGGAGGGGCCTGAACCCCAAAACTTGCACCTCACTCCCCTAAGTTGATCATCTCTCAAGAGCAGGCTGGTTCTCACAAACACACCTCTTGCCCTTCTGTGAAATGTCTTGGCATAACTCTATTATCCCCCACTCCACTCTTCCATTTCTTCTTCCTCCTTTCCTTTCTCCTTCCTTCCTTCCTTTTATTCTGACATCCATTTCTTCTCCTCATTCTCTCCCCTCCCTGTCTTTCCTCCTCTTCCCGCTTCCTCTCCTTTCCTTCTTCCTCCACCATCCTTCCTCCATCACCACTTCTAATCTTCTTTTCTCTTCCTCCTCCCTGAAAAAGTTTGTGAAAAAAAGGAGGGGAGGATTTTTATGAACTGATGTTCAAATCTAGCATCTGTATTATTTCTGAAGTGAATTCTCACTGGTTTCAGACAGATCACGTTATAACCAAGGGAAAAATCACAAAGAAATAAACAGAAAATCCACATCTTCTTAGTACCACTCACCCCTCTGGTAGAAATCAACATTTTTGCTGTTGCTTTTAAAAATCAATTCAGCACACATTTATTAAGTTCCTACAGTGTGCAGAGCCCTGTGCCAGGAGATGGGGGAAATACACATCTAATATAAGTCACGCTCTCCACCCCCATGGAGCCTCATTAGAATCCAGATCTACAACATTCACTGCTTTATTTCCGTGACTGCATCAGATGCATTTTGCTACTACTCCACTGTTTATTCTTTTTTTCTACGGCCTTTTGCAGAGAACTAAAGAGTCCATATTGAGTCTATTGTCATGGCTGATCCAGTGGGGAAAGAGACATCAGGGGTAGCGAGATGGTGCAGTGGATAGAGCACCAGGCCTGGAATCGTGAGGATCTGTAATTAAGTCTGATCTCGGACATTTAACTGTACCAGCTGTGTACCACTGGGCAAGTCACTTAACCTCAATTACCTTATCCCCTCCAAAAAATTCAACAGAAAACTAAAATAGATGTCAAAGTATTTAAAAAATGGAATAATCCTTCTGCCTCTCAAAGTGGCTTTTGTCAATGAGGATGTTACTTCCCTGAAACATTTTCTGACTTAACCTTTGCAGCAGCCTCCCAGGTTAACAAAAACCCTCAGTATTTGGTGCCCCGTGAAAACTCAGGTGCTTCAGGGCAGTTGTGGAGCCTGGGCACATTTCCTGACACGCTATGACGGAAGAAGAAATCAGAGTTTTACCTTTCCCAGTACATCAGTCTCAGGCCTTTTTACATTTCCTCAGAAGCTCCGTAGGCCGAGTTTCCATTTGGAAAGAAAACAAGATCTATTAGTAGAAATGTGCCAGTAATAGGAACAGAAGGACAGCTCGTCTTAGAAATCGGGTTCTTCCAAAGGTCCTGGTCTTCACGTTGCCAAGAACAAAATGAAAATGTTTTATAATGAGATAATGGACAACAGCAGACCAAATCTCACCCCATCCCCATTCCCCATTTAGTCTGGTTGAAAATCCCTAATGAGGATCAGAGCTGGGTGGGGAAAGTTCCTCTAGGCTTGGCGTGCTGGTCCCCCAGACCTCTCCCTCTCTTTCTCCCATTCTCCCAACACACAAAAACAAAAACAAAAACATCATATGATACAAGCCATGATTACCCACAGGCCCTGTGTGCCTCGATGAAAGCACAAATGTACAGTAAGGCAATGGTGCATTTTAATTAATGCAATAAACACTGTTACACAGCTCATTATTATCGAGCTGTGGGCAGACCAAGGTAAAAATCATACCTAATTATGCTAATTATGCTAACGTTGCAGGGGAAATTTTACAAGCAGGGAGAGTAGGGCCTAACTGGGCAAAACTGTGAAATAGGTCTCACAAAGTAGATTCTCTGGTTTTCCTTTTCCTCTCTCCTCTGATCCGCCCTCCCACCACTAGCATCCTCTTTCTTCCTCTTCCCTTGGGGACCCAGGGCCTTAGCGTGCTCCCTTTTCTCTTGTCAAAAGCTGCTTTCCTGGAAGGATCTGCCAGTATATTTACACTGAGGTATGTGGGGAGGTTTACTTCTCCCAGGGTAACCAGCTTTTATAGCCTTAAAGCTAATAAGGTTTAGAAAGGCAGTAAGAATTAATGAATTGAGGCCTGGCTTTGAAATGGGGGAGATGTGGGTTTAGTTCTCACCACTGATAGCTACTGGCTGTTATGGTACCTTGGGTGGTCACAATCTGTCAGGGCATCCAGTTGCAGAGCAGGAGCTGATTGACAATAGCAGTGGAAGTTCCATATGCATAAGCTCCCTGCGTGGTTCTGGACATCTATTTTGGGCTCATGGTCTCTATTTAGAGTTGTCCAGCAAAAATTTATCTACAATAAATCTTGAGCTACACCCAGCGAAAGAACTCTGGGAAATGAGTGTGAACCACTACCTAGAATTCCCAATCCCTCTGTTTTTATCCACCTACATTGTTTATTTTCTTCTCAGGTTAATTTTACCTTATTTCAAAGTCTGATTCTTCTTGTGCAGCAAAATAACTGTTTGGGCATGTATACATATGTTGTATTTAACTTACACTTTAACATATTTAACATGTATTGGTCAATCTGCCATCTCAGGGAGGGGATGAGGGGAAGGAGGGGAAAAGTTGGAACAAAAGATTTGGCAACGGTCAATGCTAAAAAATTACCCATGCATATATCTGGTAAATAAAAAGCTATGATAAAAAATATTAAATCTTAAAATAAAATGGAGGGAAACAAAAAGTTAGTAATCATAACTAGGGAAAAGATTTACACCAATAAATTTTTCAAGTAGGTAGAGAAACAAGTCAAATTTATAGAACTAAAAGCCATTTCTCAAGTGATAAGTGATCAAAGAATATGAACAGGAAATTTTCAGATTTTGTAATGAAAGCTATCTATAATCATATGAAAAAGTGCTCTCAATTACTACTGATTAGAGGGATGCAAATTAAAACAACTTGAGGTATCACTTCACTCTTATGTGACAGAAAATGATAACTGTTGGAGAGGAAAATTGGGACACTAAAATTGCATCACTCATTCTGTACAGCAATTTGGAACTTTGCCCACAGGACTATAAAATTATGCTTGCCCTTTGACCTAATAATACCATAACTAGGTCTGTGTTCCAAAAGAGATAAAAAAAAAGAAAAGGAATTATATGTACAAAAATATTTATAGCTTTATTGGTGCCACAGAATTGGAAATTGAGGGGATGTCCATCAGTTGGTGAATGTCTCAACAAGTTGTTGCGTGTGGTTGTATTGGAATACCATTGTGCTATAAGAAAGGACAAGCAGGATGCTCTCAGAAAAATCTGGGAAGATTTACATGAATTGATGCAAAGGGAAATGAGCAGAACCAGAACATATACAGACCCAGAGTTAGAAGAAACCATGCTGGCCAATGGTTTAATTTCATTTTGCAAACAGGCAAACTGCAACCCCTAGAAATTAAATGACTCTTTTACAATAACAAGGATACTGTTGTTATGAAACTGTGTCTGACTCTTCTTGATCCCATCAAGATTTTAGAAAACAAAATATATTAGTAGAAATTTGCCAGTAATAGGAAGGGAAGGACACTTTGTCTTTGAAATCAGGTTTTTGCAAAGGTCCTGGTCTTCACGTTGCCAGGAACAAAATGTTTTATAATGGGATAATGGACACCATCAGACCAAATCTCACTCCATCTCCATTCCCCATTTTGTCTGGATCCCAAATGAGGATCAGATGACGTCCACAAAACAGAGTTGCAAAAAGATTGAGCTACGGCTGGCCCTGGACATCTCCTTAAAAGGAGGCTTTGGGCAGGAAGGCACTGAGAGCAGGAGACGGAGGCCAGCCAGGGGTGGAAAGGTCTCTAGAGAGGGAGGCAAGGGGGGCAGAGTCCCAAGTCAGCAGTGGAACCAGGAGAAGAGTGAGCTACATTATTACTTAACGTGTAACATTTCTCTTAGCTCCGATAGGGCTGGCTGCTCTGAATGGGAGCTCTCCAGCCCAGCTCCACACGCCCATACTGCTCAAGGCAAAGGAGCTCCACTCTGCCAGCCTGTGCCAACTTGTGCAAGGAGGGAAGGGAAAAAGAGAACATACTATTTGGAAGGACCCATCCCTAGGCAGCCAGGAGCTAAGAAGTCACAAATAGAGATGTTACACAAATGCCTCTGATTGAACATTAGCTCCATCCTTCCTTCATCTTCCCCTGCCTCAGTCTCCCTCCTTTCCACCTAATTCCAGGCTTAGATAACTCAGGTAAAACTAGCAGGCGACAGAAATCATCTCAGACATAGAAAAACCTCAATGACGAGTGCTCTTTTTCTCTTTCTCAACAGCCTAGGGAACCCTGTCCTGATCCTTTTTACGGAAGGTGGGAGAGTATGAGGGAGGTCACTATGGGATTCCTTCCTTTGATGGCTTCACGGCTGTGTCCGAGCTTCCTTCAAAATGCAGCTTAAAACCCACTTTCTGAAAGAGCTCTTTGTCTGTTTCTCTATCCCCTTTCCCCAATTATTGGTGCCTTTCCTCTGAGATTCCCTCCTATTTATACACTATCTACATACATCTACATACATAATATATATACACATATGTATAGAGATAAAGATCCACACACTTATGTATATAGCTACATAATATGTCCATGGCTGTCTGCACGTAATCCCCCCATCAGAATGTGAGCCCCTTGAGAACAGAGATCATGCTTTTGTTTTTATTTTTACTTTTCGTGTATTCCCAGCACTCGGCACAGTGCCTGACACGTAATAAGCACTTACTTTAAAAATGAGTCTTGATGTCGATGGGCCCGTGATTTTATCTCCATGAGTGCTCCCTGTGCCAACACCACACCTTCCCATCCTGTGCTAATCTCATTCTTTCTTCTCCCTACAGACTGCAAAGAGAATCCACCCAGCGCACTGGAGATTTCCTTTCATCTTTTAATATCTCACATATGTTGAAGTAGCACTTAAACTTTCCATCTGTTTTCACGACGAGGCTGGCCCACCTCCTTTTCCAGGCTTGGGTGTCCTCAGAAGGGCCTTTTACGCTGCTTAGTAAAGTGCTACAGCTTCCTTGTATCCGTCATGTCTTTTTTTTCCCATTGTACTTTGGGTTATTTACTTCTACCTTTGGTTCTTTGGGGTTTGCAGTATCCCCTGACTCACAGATGTATAATGTGACTGAGAGAACGCTGATGTTCAAGAAATGTTCTTTTTAGTTATAAATAATTTTGGTTCACAAGCATACTGTACCATTTACCCACTAGGAGCCAGTCCGACTTCTTCCTCCTACTCCATCTGGGCCCGGCCCATGGTCCATCTGTAGAGCCTCTACAAGACAGTGTGTACAGACTCATTTGATGGGCTGCCAGGTTAGTTGCAAATACATTTACGTGTCTCATACATATGCAAACAATGTGTGTTAATGCAACAAAAATGTACTGGTCCCCAGCTCTGAATGATGGAGCAATACTACAAGAGTAATACAAAGATGAATAATAAGAATTGTGGGGGGAGAAGCCAAGATGGCAGAGAGTAGATGGGACACTGTCTGAGCTCTCCTGACTTCCCTCAGAATCAATGCTACATCAAGCCACTGAATGCATTTTGGAGTGACACAAACATTTGGAGTTTAATAATTCTCCAGCTTAAGGAAGGACTTATGGTCCATACCAGTTGGGCAGGGGAGAACTCGGCACAAAGCAGGGAATCTAACAGGAGATTCTTAGCCAAAATATGGAACAGTTGGCTACTCTGTTCTGGTTCAGAAGGCCCGTGGATCAGCTGTGAGACCTCCAACGTAAGTACAGAAGGTAACTTGTAAGCCCCCAGACCCGGCATAACAGGCAGGATTTGGCCAGGTCCACCTAGTGCAGTGGGGAAGCCTGAAGCATCACTGGCCCCAGAGCAGTCAGTGAGAGGCCCCTGAGACCCTGCAAAAGAAGCTTGGAACAGTCTCCCCTGTGCCCTAGGAGTGCAGCTCGACTTTTAAAAATGAGCAAAAAAAGCAAAAAAAAAAAAAAAACCCAGAAGAGGACAGCAAAGGGAAAATGCTTTTAGATAAAGCCTCAAAGAGGCAATATGAACTGGTCTCCAGCTCAAAAAGCTCTCTTGGAAGAGTTCAAAAAGTATCTTAAAAGAGAGTTAGAAGAAAAATGGGGAAAAGAAATGAAACTGGAAAAGAATTGTTAACATTTCTAAACCTTTCTAATTCTTAACATTTCTAAAAGCACTTTTCTGATAGCAATTTTAAATTAGCATCACAGAATTGCAGACTCAGAGTTAGAAGGGGCTTCAGACAGCACCTCAAACAACCCATCCATTAGCAAAAAGACAGTTTACAATATCCCAACAAGTTTGACCTCTGAAGGAAAAACTAGAGGAAGAGGAAACTACATATTGATTGCTCTACAAGTTTTTCTATAGGAAGGCTGTCCTAAACATACAAGTGAAGATACTGAAATTTAGAAAAATATAGTGATTTTCCAGGGTCCAGGGTGAGAACTGGTACTCTAGCTGATATCTTCTAACTTGAGCCTATGACTTTCTACTGTACCACCAGGTCTCAGAGTCTGCAACCCAGAAGAAGATCCACATCTGGTTGTTTCTGGAGTTTTTTGGTCTTGAAGTTTGTGATTTGAGTATTTCTTTTTTGCTCTCTCAGGCCCACTGGTTGATTCTTTCAGGAGCTGTGCTATTGCTGTGCCTTTTGGGTGGTATTCAACAGGACAGGAAGCCATTCAACTCGGCAGCCATGGCACTGACAGACCAGCAAGGCTCTGAATCCCATCCTGTTCCCCCATCATTTTGATCTTCTTTGTTAAGCCTGCAACAAAGGAGGCTGTCTACTGAACTGTACTTTCCATTCTCAGCCTTCACCATCCGTGGAGGGGATGATGGAGATGTGGAGTTATCCTCCCAACAAAGATATCTTCCCTGGTGACCTTAGAGCTCCGTGGGGAGGTTTGCCTGGAAGATCCACCAACTTTGTTCCATCTGGTGATGACTTGGAGAGGGATGCTTGGAAACATGCTGTTTGTGGATGTTCAGTATCGAAGCATCTATTAGAATTTTTCCCTCAATTTTGATAGATTGATGCAACCAAGTGATTGTGGGATACTGATCGTGTTGATGAGGTCGTAGAAATCCTCAGAACCTCAGTCCCTTCATCTGTAAAACGTATTTATATATCCAACAAGCATTTTTGAGAGATTGTCATGTACTCAACATGTTAGATTCTGTGGGAAGTGGAAAAGCGTCATTTTGTACTGGCTTGCTACCAAGGGTGTTTTTAGTTAGGCTGCAGAGGAAGAATATCCATTCCAATACTTTTATATCCAATACCCAAACCAGTTATTTTATCTACTTACACGAGGTGCTATAGAATATTACATTAAAAAGTAGTGATTTGTCCAACATGGATTCTATCTGAATCTGAAAAAGATGTCAGTGACGGATAATATTAACAGTGATGATTATAACTGATATTTGAATTGTGCTTTTAAGTTAGAAAGCAATTTCCATATAATTACATCATTATTTCAATTGGGCTTTGCTACAACTCAATGGTTATTAGGCTCCATTTTACATATGTGGAAACTGAGACTAAGAGGGACAAAATGCCTTTAGAAACAGTCTGAACCCAATTCTCTTGCTCCAATGCAAGTCTGGGAACTATTAAAAATCCCTTCTAATCTTATAGCCCCATTCTAGTTTAAAAAAAAAAATATATATATATATATATATATATATATATATATATATATATATATATATATATATATATATATTCTTAAAAAGAGGAACTTCCTGCTGGAATCTAAAGCATTATTTACAAACCCAGAAAGACCTCCAGGGGAACTTTGAAGTCTCTGCTCTGTGGAGATGCTAGCCAGTGGATTCTAGCTTAACCAACTGGAACACTTGATTATTTGTCCTTCCTGCACCTCCAACAGGAAGAACATCTTGTGTCAGAAGTGGGGAATTGTGCACCATTCTAGCTCTTGTTCTATAAAGCGTTTCCCAGGAAATCGGTTACCAAGTATAAAATTCACTCCTCAGGCAGATCCCCTTTCTGACAATTATTTGCAAACACTAGAAGTAACGCCATCTCCAAGTCATCACCAGATGGAACAAAGTTGGTGGATCTTCCAGGCAAACCTCCCCACGGAGCTCTAAGGTCACCAGGGAAGATATCTTTGTTGGGAGGATAACTCCACATCTCCATCATCCCCTCCACGATGGTGAAGGCTGAGAATGGAAAGTACAGTTCAGTAGACAGCCTTCCAGATCCGGTAGTACTCAGAAAGAACACTCAGTCGTTCGGGAGGAGGCAGAGCTCCTGCTTTCCACAAACATTTCCCAACCACCTACTACAAGACATTCAATTGCACAGAGGAATGGTCTTAACCCCCGTGGAAGATACAAAGATACATGAAAAGAAGGCTGTGTCCCCAAGAAACTTCCTACTACAATAGGGAGCATAAAAAGAACAGAAAATAACAAAATGGCGCACATTCAGGGAGAGTTTCTAGGAGGGAGAGAGAATTTTCCATTGAGGAAATCAGGGAAGTCTTCTTGAAGGAGGAAAAAATTGAATTCTGTCTTAGAATTGGGTTTGAATGGATGGGGATGAAAAGAAGGCATTAAAGCTAATAGAGATGGTGTAAATAAAGGAATGGAGGCAAGAAAACAAGCAACTTGGTAGTTCCCCAGAGCTTAGAGCACTGGGCCCTGACTCGGGGAATTGTTATTGTTCAGTTATGTCCGGCTCTCTGTGACCCCATGTGAGATATTCTTCATAGAGAACTGGAGGGGTTGGCCAGTTCCTTCTCCAGCTCGTTTTACAGATGAGGAAACTGAGGCAAATACGGTGAAGTGACTTGCCCAGAGTCACACAGCTAGGAAGTGTCTGAGGCCAGATTTGAACTCAGGTTTTCCTGACTCCCAGACTGGTGTTCCACTGCCCCTAAATCCCCAAGGAGTTTGAATCCAGCCTCAGGTTATTAATAAATAACCGTGTGATTCTGAGCCAGTCACTGTCAGCATTAGTTTCCTTCTCCAAAATGGGTATAATAATAACACCTAATCTGGCCTTAGACACTTAACTCCTCCTAGCTGTGTGACCCTGGGCAAGTCACTTAACCTCAATTGCCTCAGCAAAATAATAATAATAATAATAATAATTATAATAATAATACCTAAGTTGTTGGGAAAACTAAACCATACACACACACACACACACACACACACATATATATATATCAAGTATTAGAGAACTACTAATAATAATTAATAGCTAGAAGCTACTATTAGTGATATACTATACATTACTAGTTATATATCATGTTATGCTCATTCTCTATTCCTTTCCCACATGCATTTCTTTTGCGAGATGTCTTCTCCTTCTAGATTCTAAGCTCCTTGCGGGCAGGGGCTGATTTTATTTTTTCTTTTTAATGGCCTGCCCCGTGAGGGGAGGGTGGGTCATTCAGTGCTTTCAGGCACTCTCTCCGGGAAGGAGACGCAGATAATTTGCTGTTCCACATCAGCACATAAAGGGGTGCATCCTGGGGGCGGCGACCCCAACGCCAGCGAAATCCCACTTTCTCTTTTCCCAAATCCATCTCAGTTGCTTCGTTGGTGTTTAGGGCAGAGCTCATTGATGCAATGCCATTCCTGAAAGAAAATTCAAACAACTTCTGGTCCCAAATGAAAGACGTTGAATCCATCATTTAATAATCGTTCATTAATTGCCTATGGCCAGAACCGTGCTGGGCGGGGAGGCACAGGCGGGAACTTTGTTGACCGGGGCCTTCCCGTTGTTGATCGTTTCCCATCGATCCGGCCCATTTCTTGACTGAATAGAATTGCTCCCGTGTTGTCTTTGTGGATTATTTCCACTTTGTCCCGTCCATAGCTCGTTTGTACAGAGTTGTTTGTGTGCCGTCTCCCCGTTAGATTGTGAGGGCCTTGGGATGCCCACCAGCTTAGGACACACACAGTGTGACGCCTGATGCACAGTAGGTGTTTTAGTCAATATTTATGGATCTGACTTAAGAGAAGTAAAACGGTCCTTGTCCTCTAAGAGTTAACTTGTAAAAGGAAAGACCAGCTGAGAGGCCGTCCCCAAGAGGAGTGTTCCATAAGCCTTGGCTGGCTGAACAAATGTCACGGTGTTCTATTAGCTAATCCTGCAAATAGCCGCCCTTCTGCTGAACTGGAGAGGGGCCGACGCTAGCCAAGGGCACATCCCGGGAGCTATTAATCCATAATTTTACATTAAAACGCATCAGCTATGGCTTTGTACTCCTGTGTGTGTGTGTGTGTGAGTGAGTGTGTGTTTGTGTGTGAGTGTGTGTGTATGTGTATGTCTGTGTGAGTGAGTATATGTGTGTGAGTGTGTGTGTGTGTGAGTGTGTGACTGTGTGTGAGTGTATGAGTGTGTGTGTGTGTGTCTGTGTGTGTGACTGTGTGTGAGTGTGAGTGTGTATGTGACTGTGTGTGAGTGTGTGAGTGTGTGTGTGTGAGTGGGTGACTGTGTGTGTATGTGTGTGTGTGTGAGTGTGTGTGCACTATCCCATTATTCCTCTGGATTCAGCTGAAGGCAGCCAGCCTCTCCAGGAGCCCATGTGGCTCCAGGTTGTTATAGCAACAATTGTTCTCTGGTGGCTGTGGCCGCCGTGGTGTGTCACCAACTGGCAGAGCTTCCCGGCTTTAAAGGAAGAAAAGAGAGGCTTGAAATCCAATAGGGAAGGGGGAGCAGGGGCCGGGCCAGCTGGAGGGGCTCCATCGCAGAGACCAGAGCCACATGGACCAGAGAAATGTCAGGAACAAGAAGCCGGATGGGCCTCGGCCGGGCCCCTGGGACTGCGGGGGAGGCGAGGGGGGCCCCGGGAGCCAGATCTCCCTCCAGCTCCCACTCCTGCGCTTTCTGGGCACTGCCGTATCCACCCAGGCAGGTATGGGAGCAGACAAGCAAGAAATAAAGCAAGGATTCAAAGGGCTCCTTCGGTCCCAGAGGCCTCTGCTCCTCCAAATCTGGCAGCACCGGGAGCCATTTTCCTGGCAGGAGCTTTCTCTCCGGTTCCCTGGAAAGCCCTGGCAGTGGAACACATGGAGGAAGCTGTTTGGCTGGAGGAACTTTTGCAAAGTGGGGATACATTGGTGCAACCCCCCAAAAAACCCAGAAAGCCCCTAAGCAGATGCTGGACTTCAGGCAGACTACTGCAATGGGCCTTCATTAGGATATGGCAACTCAGACCAAACTGGTTCCAATCTCATGATTTAAAAAAAAAATTAAAAGGTACAATTCTAGCCCAAATATAAAAAAGTCAGTGTTCACGCTGGCTCCACTTAAGAGCCATCTTTATCAACAGAGGCATTTTAATATTCTCTCTTCCATCGAGAGAGCCTCCTTTCCAAATTTCCACTCTCCTAGACCAGTTCCCAACCACGGATGTTCATTTTTATTTCTCTTTCAAATAATAATCAAAGAATGGGGAAAGGAACAGATAGACCCAGGGGCTGTTAAATCCAGCCCTGCCATTTTACATCTGGAGAAAGTGAGGCAGAAAACTTAAGTTACTAGTTCTGGGTCACCCATAACTAGTCAGAAAGAACTGCTGCTCTTCCTGCCCCCAAGCCCAGCCCCCTCTCACCGACACCTGGCTCCTTACTTTGTGTCGAATATTGCCCGTCACAAGGCTCATAATAATAAGCTTGATAATCACAGCAAACACTTAGACAGTCCTTTAAGCTGCCCAAAGCACTTTATGAATATTATCTTCTACGATCTTCATACCAAGACTCAGGTAAGTGCTCTTGTTATCGCCACCTCACAGGTGAGAATACCAAGGCTGAGAAAAGCGGACGTGATGTCTTTGTGTCTCTTTTTCTTTTCCTTGTCAACAGCCACCAAATTCAATCAAGTCAAATCAAGAGAAGTTCGAAATTCCCTGAATCTGCAGGCTGCTTGGCTTCCCTCTCATAGGTTCACAGGCTGTAGAGCTAGGAGAGATATTAGCCTAACTAATCCGATTCTCCTCATTTTATAAATGGAGACCCAGAGAAGTAATAGTAAATAACAGACTTGGGATTTCATCGCTCAGTTCAGCAAGCAGGTATTAAGCTCCTACTGTATGCCAGGTAGTAGATATAAAAGAAAAGAATGAAATAATCTCTACTATTACTGAATTTACATTCTAACAAAAGAGACAATATGGATCTATAAAAATATATTCAGAACAAATACGTGCTTGCTGGGAGGAAGCTAGCAGCTGGTAAGAATCCGATCCAGCTCCTTTGATTCTAAATGGATCCCTCTTTCAAATCCACATGAGTCACTTTTCTGAGTTCATCCCCACTCCTTCTCAGTGGATGACCAAGAACTGGGGAAGTTGTTTGCTTTGTACTTAGTTGCCATTCACAAAAAAAGCACTGATCCACTTCATTTGTCTTCCCCACCAACTGAAACAGCTCCATCATCAGTTATTCCTAGCAGAGCTGACTTGTGAGCTATATTTGGAAATGAGCTGGATCGGATTTTGCCCCCGCCAGTGCTGGAGAACTACCCAGAGTTGGTAACCCAGATCTCCAATCTCTCTGAGACTGATGAAAAAAAGTGGTAAATGGAGCTGGCAAGCTCCTTTCAGAGTTTGTCAAAGGTTATTGTGAGACCCTGTCTCAAATCCTACTTTGTCTCCTTTGCAGATTCACCCCAGATTTGCCCGGGACGTTTTTGCCCTTCCTAGACAGCATTCTGCCTTTTTTCTTCTTGCCACCTTTGACCATTATGGGGCAGTTTCTAGAGCTGTGGATACGTGTCACCTAACTAAGATGTTGGACAGAAAAGAATCACTATCAGTTCCTGACATTACAAATTATCTTTGGCTCACCCTTTCCCCTTGGCTTGCCAGATATCTAATATTTCCTCCATTAGATTAATTCCTAGGATTTGGGCAGTATATCCCTCAAATAATTTGGAAAAGAATACCTCAGGGCTGGTCATTATATGGATTATATAGCATTATATGGACAGCCCCACATATATATATATATATATATATATATATATATATATATATATATATATATATATATATGTAGAAGCTCCAGGTTCAAAGCCATGGGCCACAAAAAAAGGCAAGTACATTTAACAAGGGTCAGAAGTGACAAAAATAGGTATTTCTAAGGGCTTCAGTTATGGACAGTAGATATTTCTCAGATCAATTATAGACAATACATCACAGACCACAAAATGGAAGTCAGAGTTGTACCATCTTTTTCTTTGTAGTCTCTCCTACTTTTATAATATGGAGGAGGTTATTTATTCTGCTGCAACCCGACACACACTTTCACAATCTGTTGTCTGGGCTCTGATCAATCAGGATGCCTGAGTCCTTTCTAGATGTTGATCAAAGCATATATACAAAGCTGCGTTCCATAAAATAATTTCACAATTTGATCAGGAGAGAATTTTAATGGTCATTATGATATATGGTTATAATGATTATGATTTTATATTCTAAAGGGAAATTTTTAATTTTGAAACAAAATGTAATGATTTATCAAAAATGACTACTCTGTAAAGAAAAGATGTTCTTTAATAATAATCCCCAAAATAAGAGTTAATCAACCAACAAGTATCTTTGTTGTTGTTGTTTGGTTGTTCAGTCACGTCCAATTCTTTATAACCTCATGGACCACAGCATCCCAGGCCCATCAGTTTTCCATTATCTCCCAAAGTCTGCCCAAGTTCACATTCGTTGCTTCTCTGACATTATCTATTCATCTCATCCTGTGCCAACCACTTTTGCTTTTGCCTTCGATCTTTCCCAAGATCAGGGTCTTTCCATCATGGGGTTTTAGCTTCAATATTTGATTTTCCAATAATATTCTGAATTTGTTTCAACTGATTTGACCTCTTACTACTGTCCAAAGAATTCTCAAAAGTTTTCTCCAATTTGAACACTCGATCCTTATTGCTCAAT